>NW_028142016.1:307500-415901 GCF_055691185.1 Crinia signifera | reverse complement strand
TAACCGGTCAGTCATTTCGTCCAGTTGGGTATTCATAACGTTGTCATCTGTGTTGTTGCGCATGACCCTCATATATTGTGAGATAGGCAGATGTTCTTTCAAGGTAGGTGGGTGCTGACTTGAGGTGAGAAGAAGGGTGTTTCTATCAGTGGATTTTCGGTAAAGGCTGGTGTGGAGTTTGCCATTGGATAGGCGGACGTTGATGTCTAGGAAGTTTATCGATTCTTCATTGGAGAGATGTGTAAACTTAATCGGATGGTCCTTGGCGTTAAGGCTGTCTACCATGTTGGTGAATTCTTCTGGTGAGCCTGCCCAAATGAGGAACACATCGTCAATGTATCTCTTGTAGAATATGATCTTGTCCTTGTAGTGTGGTAGGATATACCGGTGTTCATAATCGAGCATGTAGGTACATGCGTAGGAGGGTGCCAGGTTAGACCCCATCGCGGTCCCAGATACCTGGACATAGTAGTTCTTCTGGTACATAAAGTGGTTGTAGCGCAGTATCACCTCAGCCAGTTCAACAAGGAAATTTGTTGAGGGGATAAGTGTTGAACGTTCATCCAGTCTGTTGCGAAGAGTCCGTAAGCCATCTGTGTGGGGGATCACAGTGTACAGGGAGTTTACATCCATCGTGGCTAGGAGTACGTTTCGTGAAGAGATGTCAACCGATTTGAGTTGTTCGATGAAGTCCGAAGTGTCCCTGATGTAGGTATCACTCGATGTAACGAGAGGCTGGAGATGGCTGTCAACGTATATGGCCAACGGTTGTAGTAGGGACCCACGTGCCGAGATGATAGGTCTGCCAGGCGGGTGAGAGTTGGACTTATGGACCTTGGGTAAGGTATATATGATCGGGCAGATCGGGAAATCTACCGTCAGGAATTCGGATGTCTCTTTGGGGATGTGGTTACTGGTCAGTCCCCTCTGTAGAATCTTGTCAATAATTCTTTTTGAACTCTGGTATGGGGTTTTGTTGGACAGGTTTGTAGGTGTTTGTGTCTTCTAACTGTCGGACCACTTCAGTATGGTAGTCAGACCAGTTTTGCACCACCACCGCACCCCTTTGTCCGCTGGTCTAATGACTATGTTGGGGTTCCCTTTTAGGTCTCTGAGTGCTTCCCGTTCGGTTTTGGTCAGGTTGTCGAACCTAGGTTTGGCGGGTGATTGGAGTGTGTCCATCTCAACAAGTCTTGTGAACGTTTTAATGCTGGGGTTGGTAGACATGGGGTCAAACACAGAGGGTTTGTGGAATTTGGATCTGGGGGTACCAGGACAACTGTCGGCGAACTGTTCCTGTAACCTCAGTTTGCGCCCAAATTTATAGATGTCTATGGTGGTGTCAAAGCCGTCGTGGGGGTGGGTAGGGACGAAAGACAGTCCTTTGGACAAGAGTGATGTCATGGCAGGTGTCAGTTCGGAGTTGGAGAGGTTGAATACTAATTCTGCACCTGCTTGCGTATTCTTTTGCCGGAGACGACCGCAGCGGGGGTGTGGGCGCCGCCCCTGCCTCTGGGGGGTTTTCCCAGTTTTGTGCTGCTTGGGCCTGCGTCTAAAAAATCAGACTGAGGTTCTGACTGTTCGGTCTCAGACGCTGAGGTAGAGGAACCGGTGTTAAATTGGTAGGGGTTTCTCTGTCGTCTCTGGCGATATGGTCGTTGTGGGCGGGCAGATCCTGACTCACCTACCAACCACCTGTAGACGGTGTGGTTACGGTAGTCCGATGTGACTACTGCTAATTTGTTATGTTTAAAGGAGAGCAAGTCCTGTTTATAAGACTCTATTTGGGTTTTAATTTTATCGATCAGGTTAGTGGTTTTGTCGGTTTTTATGGTAGCCAGATGGGCGTTCCCAAACTCTTCTATGTCCTGTTTGACTTTTTTGAGTTCTACTCCTACCTCTTCGACCACAAGGAGCATGAGGTCGAAGGAGCATTTATTGAGAACCCCACACCAGCGACTGCAGAATGTGGGGTTCCGTCTCCCAATGGTGGGTACGTTGGAGACCCTGAAGCCTCTCGGTATATATTTCTTACGGTAGTATTCCGAAAGGAAGTGTCCGTGTAAGGACAGGTCGATTTCGCGTTTTTTTAGTTTTAGAAGCCTCTGGTAGAGGTCGGTTGGTGACTCATTAGGTAGTGAGTCAAAGTCGGAAGCGTCAAATAGGACTTTGTCGGCGTCATCGTCTGTGAGTGAGACTATGCCGTGTTCGGCCTGTGAGAGAAGGAGGTCGTCTAGGAAACCCCCTGTGGCCATACTGACAGGGACGAACGTCAGACAGAATAACACACAGATATGGAGAGACAGTACAGACATACACGTAGGGTAGGGGTGGGGGGAAAGGGGTTTTTTTTGTGTACCCTGGTAGATACAGTAGTGGGCAGCAGTTCAGGGTGCTGTCACCTGGTCCTATAGTACCAGGTCAAGTGTGGGTGTCAGGTCAAGAGGTCAGAGCCTCAATATCTATAGAGAATGGAAATGACCGCACTCTCACCCAAATGGAGACAGCAGTGGGGTGCCCGGCAAAGGTACATGCAGAAGCATGCCCTAATTAAATAGACAGAGTTTTCCACACCAGTAGGTATGGAAGCAGAGCACTCTCCTTAAATCACAATTCAGCCATGTGATAAAATGACAAAGAAGTTTTTAATTCCAGCTGGGTCAACACAGCAGTAAGCAATCAACGTATACAAGCCCCGACGTTTCGGTCCCAGTATGGACCTTTATCAAGGAGCCTACAAGTATACAGAAAGTACAAACAATTGGTACATGTAATGCTGAATCCAGAGACATGTACAAATAAACAGGCAAAAAACATATTTACGTTTTGTAGTGAGACAGCATAAAGTCAGCGGCGCAGGAACATCCTGGACAGGGACAGGGTCAGCCAGCTGATCTGACTGCCCTCCCGTCCGGCTATTTATACCATGCGGGGGGTAAGGAGCTGGGAGGCGCCACAGATTCACATCTGTGATGCGCTATCGTACTTCCGGAGAGACCGGAAGTGCGTCGGCCGGATGCCGGCGCTGGAACGCAGCTCTGAAGCGCACAGCTTCCGGGTATATGCCGGAGCTGTGCGTAACTATGGCAATGGAGTGTAACAAGCACGGGGTCGTCAAGGCAACGCGGGATATCTAAGTTAAGGCTGCAGTAACGCAGTGGTATATGGGTTAAGTGGAGCCGTGCTTAGTCGTTGTAATAACGTGGTATATAGCCGGGGGGATTGATTGTATAAACCAGGATAAGTGAGGGTAAGTGATAGAGGGTGTGCATCGGGTCTTAAAGAGGAGGTACTATATTAAAATAAACGGGGTTTTGACAGATCCTCAACCGTGGTTCTTGGAGACAGGACACCACAGTGCGTGTGAAGGGGTTAATAGGGAAGTATGCGGGTGTGCACCAGGTGGACGTTGCAGGGGGTTATGTGCATAGTCCGTGTCACGTACGGGGTGCACTAGATTGGTGTCGTGCACAGTTTTAACATCAGGTGTAGCAAGCTGGTGAGAGGTAGGG
Organism: Crinia signifera; assembly: GCF_055691185.1. NCBI lineage: Eukaryota > Metazoa > Chordata > Amphibia > Anura > Myobatrachidae > Crinia > Crinia signifera. The sequence continues at coordinate 412,389 of NW_028142016.1, read as the reverse complement.
AGAGAGTGATAAAGCTGAAGGGGATACATAAGTGAGTGGTAGGGTGATTTTTGTTTGGGATCCCAACGGGTCTGTGAAGGTCTCTCACTGTTAGTGCTCTATTTGCCTGGAGGGCACTGGTAAATACGGGGTTGGAAATCAAGATAATATCTAAAGTCAGGGGCACGTCCCGACTATTTAAGTGTACATAGCCAGCATGTGAACATCTATACAGAGATCCAGCTACATAAATATATCAAGAAGCAAAAAATATATCTACAAAGACATATACAAGAAATATATATAAATATATATAAATAGAGAGAAAGCGGACCCAAAATTGGCAACTTCAGTAAGGATTGAAGCAGGTTTAAAATTGCAAGGGACACAGTGTAAGCGGAGGCAGTCTCGTATCTATTCATATTTTAGTGGACTATACAAAGGGTCAATTCTAAACAAAATATCCAAAGTATATGGGTATATGAGATTTATCTCAAAAAGATGGAGAGGGGATTGTTCTCGTTAAGTCCTTTGGGGGCAAGTGTACCCAGTCTGTGGATCCACCTGCTTTCCAATTTTCTTAGCGCCAGTCCACGGTCGCCTCCACGGAGGGGCGGGGGTACCCAGTCGATAATGCGGCAACGAAGGCTAGAGTTCTGGTGTCCTGCTGGTCTTCGTCAACAAATATGACCACACTTCTACCAAAATCCAGACCAGTCTGAGGAAGCATTGGCCAATCCTGGCATCCGATCAGTCGCTTAAACTACAACAATATGGCCCACCGATGGTAGCCTACAAAAAGGGACCTAATCTCAAGGAACTTCTCTTGCGTCCTACTACAAGTCCACAAGTCGACTCGAATCTGACATGGCTATACTCGAAACGTCCTGGCTGCTTCCGATGTGCTGGATGCACAACCTGTAATAGCCTTACCCCGGGCCCCACCTTCCCACACCCCCACACAGGCAAACCTACGAAAATAAGGTACCGCCTGCATTGCCAAATGGATCATGTAATTTACCTCCTTTATTGTCCCTGTGGCCTTGCCTATGTCGGCATGACAACACGAAAATTCAGGGAAAGGATGGCGAACCACCGCAACTCGATCAGATCCGCTATTGACACAAGGAAAGCTGAACTGCCTGTTCCCCGCCACTTCCTGGCAGCAGGACACCAGAACTCTAGCCTTCGTTGCCGCATTATCGACTGGGTACCCCCGCCCCTCCGTGGAGGCGACCGTGGACTGGCGCTAAGAAAATTGGAAAGCAGGTGGATCCACAGACTGGGTACACTTGCCCCCAAAGGACTTAACGAGAACAATCCCCTCTCCATCTTTTTGAGATAAATCTCATATACCCATATACTTTGGATATTTTGTTTAGAATTGACCCTTTGTATAGTCCACTAAAATATGAATAGATACGAGACTGCCTCCGCTTACACTGTGTCCCTTGCAATTTTAAACCTGCTTCAATCCTTACTGAAGTTGCCAATTTTGGGTCCGCTTTCTCTCTATTTATATATATTTATATATATTTCTTGTATATGTCTTTGTAGATATATTTTTTGCTTCTTGATATATTTATGTAGCTGGATCTCTGTATAGATGTTCACATGCTGGCTATGTACACTTAAATAGTCGGGACGTGCCCCTGACTTTAGATATTATCTTGATTTCCAACCCCGTATTTACCAGTGCCCTCCAGGCAAATAGAGCACTAACAGTGAGAGACCTTCACAGACCCGTTGGGATCCCAAACAAAAATCACCCTACCACTCACTTATGTATCCCCTTCAGCTTTATCACTCTCTCCCTACCTCTCACCAGCTTGCTACACCTGATGTTAAAACTGTGCACGACACCAATCTAGTGCACCCCGTACGTGACACGGACTATGCACATAACCCCCTGCAACGTCCACCTGGTGCACACCCGCATACTTCCCTATTAACCCCTTCACACGCACTGTGGTGTCCTGTCTCCAAGAACCACGGTTGAGGATCTGTCAAAACCCCGTTTATTTTAATATAGTACCTCCTCTTTAAGACCCGATGCACACCCTCTATCACTTACCCTCACTTATCCTGGTTTATACAATCAATCCCCCCGGCTATATACCACGTTATTACAACGACTAAGCACGGCTCCACTTAACCCATATACCACTGCGTTACTGCAGCCTTAACTTAGATATCCCGCGTTGCCTTGACGACCCCGTGCTTGTTACACTCCATTGCCATAGTTACGCACAGCTCCGGCATATACCCGGAAGCTGTGCGCTTCAGAGCTGCGTTCCAGCGCCGGCATCCGGCCGACGCACTTCCGGTCTCTCCGGAAGTACGATAGCGCATCACAGATGTGAATCTGTGGCGCCTCCCAGCTCCTTACCCCCCGCATGGTATAAATAGCCGGACGGGAGGGCAGTCAGATCAGCTGGCTGACCCTGTCCCTGTCCAGGATGTTCCTGCGCCGCTGACTTTATGCTGTCTCACTACAAAACGTAAATATGTTTTTTGCCTGTTTATTTGTACATGTCTCTGGATTCAGCATTACATGTACCAATTGTTTGTACTTTCTGTATACTTGTAGGCTCCTTGATAAAGGTCCATACTGGGACCGAAACGTCGGGGCTTGTATACGTTGATTGCTTACTGCTGTGTTGACCCAGCTGGAATTAAAAACTTCTTTGTCATTTTATCACATGGCTGAATTGTGATTTAAGGAGAGTGCTCTGCTTCCATACCTACTGGTGTGGAAAACTCTGTCTATTTAATTAGGGCATGCTTCTGCATGTACCTTTGCCGGGCACCCCACTGCTGTCTCCATTTGGGTGAGAGTGCGGTCATTTCCATTCTCTATAGATATTGAGGCTCTGACCTCTTGACCTGACACCCACACTTGACCTGGTACTATAGGACCAGGTGACAGCACCCTGAACTGCTGCCCACTACTGTATCTACCAGGGTACACAAAAAAACCCCCTTTCCCCCCACCCCTACCCTACGTGTATGTCTGTACTGTCTCTCCATATCTGTGTGTTATTCTGTCTGACGTTCGTCCCTGTCAGTATGGCCACAGGGGGTTTCCTAGACGACCTCCTTCTCTCACAGGCCGAACACGGCATAGTCTCACTCACAGACGATGACGCCGACAAAGTCCTATTTGACGCTTCCGACTTTGACTCACTACCTAATGAGTCACCAACCGACCTCTACCAGAGGCTTCTAAAACTAAAAAAACGCGAAATCGACCTGTCCTTACACGGACACTTCCTTTCGGAATACTACCGTAAGAAATATATACCGAGAGGCTTCAGGGTCTCCAACGTACCCACCATTGGGAGACGGAACCCCACATTCTGCAGTCGCTGGTGTGGGGTTCTCAATAAATGCTCCTTCGACCTCATGCTCCTTGTGGTCGAAGAGGTAGGAGTAGAACTCAAAAAAGTCAAACAGGACATAGAAGAGTTTGGGAACGCCCATCTGGCTACCATAAAAACCGACAAAACCACTAACCTGATCGATAAAATTAAAACCCAAATAGAGTCTTATAAACAGGACTTGCTCTCCTTTAAACATAACAAATTAGCAGTAGTCACATCGGACTACCGTAACCACACCGTCTACAGGTGGTTGGTAGGTGAGTCAGGATCTGCCCGCCCACAACGACCATATCGCCAGAGACGACAGAGAAACCCCTACCAATTTAACACCGGTTCCTCTACCTCAGCGTCTGAGACCGAACAGTCAGAACCTCAGTCTGATTTTTTAGACGCAGGCCCAAGCAGCACAAAACTGGGAAAACCCCCCAGAGGCAGGGGCGGCGCCCACACCCCCGCTGCGGTCGTCTCCGGCAAAAGAATACGCAAGCAGGTGCAGAATTAGTATTCAACCTCTCCAACTCCGAACTGACACCTGCCATGACATCACTCTTGTCCAAAGGACTGTCTTTCGTCCCTACCCACCCCCACGACGGCTTTGACACCACCATAGACATCTATAAATTTGGGCGCAAACTGAGGTTACAGGAACAGTTCGCCGACAGTTGTCCTGGTACCCCCAGATCCAAATTCCACAAACCCTCTGTGTTTGACCCCATGTCTACCAACCCCAGCATTAAAACGTTCACAAGACTTGTTGAGATGGACACACTCCAATCACCCGCCAAACCTAGGTTCGACAACCTGACCAAAACCGAACGGGAAGCACTCAGAGACCTAAAAGGGAACCCCAACATAGTCATTAGACCAGCGGACAAAGGGGGTGCGGTGGTGGTGCAAAACTGGTCTGACTACCATACTGAAGTGGTCCGACAGTTAGAAGACACAAACACCTACAAACCTGTCCAACAAAACCCCATACCAGAGTTCAAAAGAATTATTGACAAGATTCTACAGAGGGGACTGACCAGTAACCACATCCCCAAAGAGACATCCGAATTCCTGACGGTAGATTTCCCGATCTGCCCGATCATATATACCTTACCCAAGGTCCATAAGTCCAACTCTCACCCGCCTGGCAGACCTATCATCTCGGCACGTGGGTCCCTACTACAACCGTTGGCCATATACGTTGACAGCCATCTCCAGCCTCTCGTTACATCGAGTGATACCTACATCAGGGACACTTCGGACTTCATCGAACAACTCAAATCGGTTGACATCTCTTCACGAAACGTACTCCTAGCCACGATGGATGTAAACTCCCTGTACACTGTGATCCCCCACACAGATGGCTTACGGACTCTTCGCAACAGACTGGATGAACGTTCAACACTTATCCCCTCAACAAATTTCCTTGTTGAACTGGCTGAGGTGATACTGCGCTACAACCACTTTATGTACCAGAAGAACTACTATGTCCAGGTATCTGGGACCGCGATGGGGTCTAACCTGGCACCCTCCTACGCATGTACCTACATGCTCGATTATGAACACCGGTATATCCTACCACACTACAAGGACAAGATCATATTCTACAAGAGATACATTGACGATGTGTTCCTCATTTGGGCAGGCTCACCAGAAGAATTCACCAACATGGTAGACAGCCTTAACGCCAAGGACCATCCGATTAAGTTTACACATCTCTCCAATGAAGAATCGATAAACTTCCTAGACATCAACGTCCGCCTATCCAATGGCAAACTCCACACCAGCCTTTACCGAAAATCCACTGATAGAAACACCCTTCTTCTCACCTCAAGTCAGCACCCACCTACCTTGAAAGAACATCTGCCTATCTCACAATATATGAGGGTCATGCGCAACAACACAGATGACAACGTTATGAATACCCAACTGGACGAAATGACTGACCGGTTCAAGCAGCGGGGTTATTCTGAGACTACCCTCAAACGCTGCCTATCAAAGGCGAGGAAGAAGATGAACCCCTCTGATTCCGAGACCCAGACCCCCAAACCACCAAGGATGGTCTTCGTCAACAAATATGACCACACTTCTACCAAAATCCAGACCAGTCTGAGGAAGCATTGGCCAATCCTGGCATCCGATCAGTCGCTTAAACTACAACAATATGGCCCACCGATGGTAGCCTACAAAAAGGGACCTAATCTCAAGGAACTTCTCTTGCGTCCTACTACAAGTCCACAAGTCGACTCGAATCTGACATGGCTATACTCGAAACGTCCTGGCTGCTTCCGATGTGCTGGATGCACAACCTGTAATAGCCTTACCCCGGGCCCCACCTTCCCACACCCCCACACAGGCAAACCTACGAAAATAAGGTACCGCCTGCATTGCCAAATGGATCATGTAATTTACCTCCTTTATTGTCCCTGTGGCCTTGCCTATGTCGGCATGACAACACGAAAATTCAGGGAAAGGATGGCGAACCACCGCAACTCGATCAGATCCGCTATTGACACAAGGAAAGCTGAACTGCCTGTTCCCCGCCACTTCCTGGCAGCAGGACACCAGAACTCTAGCCTTCGTTGCCGCATTATCGACTGGGTACCCCCGCCCCTCCGTGGAGGCGACCGTGGACTGGCGCTAAGAAAATTGGAAAGCAGGTGGATCCACAGACTGGGTACACTTGCCCCCAAAGGACTTAACGAGAACAATCCCCTCTCCATCTTTTTGAGATAAATCTCATATACCCATATACTTTGGATATTTTGTTTAGAATTGACCCTTTGTATAGTCCACTAAAATATGAATAGATACGAGACTGCCTCCGCTTACACTGTGTCCCTTGCAATTTTAAACCTGCTTCAATCCTTACTGAAGTTGCCAATTTTGGGTCCGCTTTCTCTCTATTTATATATATTTATATATATTTCTTGTATATGTCTTTGTAGATATATTTTTTGCTTCTTGATATATTTATGTAGCTGGATCTCTGTATAGATGTTCACATGCTGGCTATGTACACTTAAATAGTCGGGACGTGCCCCTGACTTTAGATATTATCTTGATTTCCAACCCCGTATTTACCAGTGCCCTCCAGGCAAATAGAGCACTAACAGTGAGAGACCTTCACAGACCCGTTGGGATCCCAAACAAAAATCACCCTACCACTCACTTATGTATCCCCTTCAGCTTTATCACTCTCTCCCTACCTCTCACCAGCTTGCTACACCTGATGTTAAAACTGTGCACGACACCAATCTAGTGCACCCCGTACGTGACACGGACTATGCACATAACCCCCTGCAACGTCCACCTGGTGCACACCCGCATACTTCCCTATTAACCCCTTCACACGCACTGTGGTGTCCTGTCTCCAAGAACCACGGTTGAGGATCTGTCAAAACCCCGTTTATTTTAATATAGTACCTCCTCTTTAAGACCCGATGCACACCCTCTATCACTTACCCTCACTTATCCTGGTTTATACAATCAATCCCCCCGGCTATATACCACGTTATTACAACGACTAAGCACGGCTCCACTTAACCCATATACCACTGCGTTACTGCAGCCTTAACTTAGATATCCCGCGTTGCCTTGACGACCCCGTGCTTGTTACACTCCATTGCCATAGTTACGCACAGCTCCGGCATATACCCGGAAGCTGTGCGCTTCAGAGCTGCGTTCCAGCGCCGGCATCCGGCCGACGCACTTCCGGTCTCTCCGGAAGTACGATAGCGCATCACAGATGTGAATCTGTGGCGCCTCCCAGCTCCTTACCCCCCGCATGGTATAAATAGCCGGACGGGAGGGCAGTCAGATCAGCTGGCTGACCCTGTCCCTGTCCAGGATGTTCCTGCGCCGCTGACTTTATGCTGTCTCACTACAAAACGTAAATATGTTTTTTGCCTGTTTATTTGTACATGTCTCTGGATTCAGCATTACATGTACCAATTGTTTGTACTTTCTGTATACTTGTAGGCTCCTTGATAAAGGTCCATACTGGGACCGAAACGTCGGGGCTTGTATACGTTGATTGCTTACTGCTGTGTTGACCCAGCTGGAATTAAAAACTTCTTTGTCATTTTATCACATGGCTGAATTGTGATTTAAGGAGAGTGCTCTGCTTCCATACCTACTGGTGTGGAAAACTCTGTCTATATATATATATATATATATATATATATATATATATATATATAAAAGGGCCGCGGATTCATGTTATATGTGGCATCCTTAAGAGTATGAAAATGTGGATGGGTCTTTTTACTCTGGAAAACCTACAATAAATGTCCATTTGTCTTTAAAAAAAAAAGTATTATTTCTCTTATCATTGCTTATATACAGCCACTGAGTGGTAATTTACTATAGCGCACCTCTATTCTCCTATATATATATATATATATATATATATATATATATATATATATATATATATATGCAGATGTGGTGCGGCACTCTCGGCATAATAAGACACACTTAGTCAGCTTGACCACAAGCTGACTAAGTGTGTCTTATTATGCCGAGAGTGCCGCACCACACCTGCCCATACCCTTACCTGTGAGGGCACCGGCTCAAGCTACAAGCTCGTTTCTGTGAGTGCCGATTCTTGGACAAGTATATATATATATATATATATATATATATTTCCACAACAAAGTAGGTGGCACTCAGAGTCTTGTGCAAAAGTTTTTAGTGTATTAAGAAAAGTAGTAACACATACATCTACGTCAGGATACAGTGTGTGCTTACAAAGTGATTTAAATAGTGTCTTACCAAGTGGCGTAAAGACCATCAGCTGCTCCATGGCATCGCGGCCTGCAGCCCCGCTGCGTCTGGTGCCGGCTTCCCCCCTCCACTCACTGTCTATTTGGATATGTTTCTTCAACCGTGCATACAGAAAACCTTTACCTATCTAAAAGAGTCCAATGTGTTACTGCAAAAATTTGTTATGAATCCTGATGTACTACCTTAGATATAGCCAGCTTATACACATGCATACCGCATGCTGCGGGTATAGAAGCTGTAAGACTATTGTTAATTGGTAACGATGCATACACAGGGCCTTACATCACTTTCTTTTTGTCATTGCTACAATTTACTTTTAAACACAACTATTTTTTGTTTAATGGGAGGTTTTACAAACAGCTCAACGGGTGTGCCATGGGTTCTCCCGTGGTGCCGTCGTTAGCTAATGCCTACATGTGGGTAGTAGAGAGAAACATTTTCTTCCTCAATCCAGATTTAGCTGAGGGCATCTGTATGTATTATCGCTATATAGATGACCTATTCCTCAACTGGTCAAAATCTGCTCGGGAATTGGAAAAGGTAGTGGAAGAACAGAATGGATCAGAATCCCCCATCAAATTAACCTTGACCCACAGCACTACAGATATCTGTTTTTTAGATTTGAAAATCAAAATATCCGCAGGAAAAATTGAGACCTGTCTGTTTTCAAAACCGAAAGACAGGAACACCCTGCTGCGATACAACAGCTTCCACCCCATCGCCACCACTAGAGGATTGCCGTACACACAGTTTTTAAGACTATGCAGATCCAATAGTGCAACCTCAGAAAGGGACATAGAATTAGACACCATGACAGAAAAATTTCGAAATCGAGGGTATCCAGAACAAATTATGTTGCAGGCCAGACATAGAGCCCTGGAGAGCCCCAGAGAAGAACTCCTGTCACAGACTAGCATAGCTAAAAAGAAGCAAGCTAATGCATTCCCTTGGGTGAACGCATACAATCCCAATAGCAGATTCACCACAAAAAGAGCTAAACAGTTGAGGCCAATAGTTTCAACTGATCCGGAGCTCAAATGCTTTTGCAATACCCACATTCTACCCAGCTACACGGCAAGAGCATCCGAGATTATGTAGTGAAGATCAATGTCAGTGAACCCAAGCCAGTGATACAACAACATTTTTTGTCCAGAAAGAACGGATGTTTTAAATGCCTGGGTTGCACGATGTGCAACTACATGGCCACAGGAGATAGCATCAACCATCCCCATACAGGCAAAAAATATACTATTAATTGGGCATTGACATGCAGCACCAAATTCGTGATATATGTTATCCAATGCCCGTGCGGTCTCTACTATGTAGGGAAAACCGAGTGCCCGTTTAAAATACGCATGGCACAACATCACCTTGCGATACGCACCGCCCTACAAAATGGCTCAGGAGTTCAACCAGTTGCCAGGCATTTTGCCCAGGCTAAACATGGAATGGCAACACTAAAACATAAAATTATTGACCATGTGCCAGAGTCACCTAGAGGCGGGGATAGATCAAAAAGGCTATTACAAATAGAATCCAGATGGATTTTCCATTTAGATACCCTACGCCCCAAAGGGCTAAATGACACACTGGGTTTAATCAACTTCATCTAAAACATGTTCGATGGTTGTCACAATATTCTGCGATATACTTTATTATTAACTACATTAGCCCCAGCGATGTGTCACCACATTATGTGGCTTTATACCCGTAATTAAGTAAAGTCGCGTTACCTTGTAAGGATGATGCAATATACATAGATAATATGTTCAAAATATAATATGAAATAGGAAGCAGAGCCATTCTCCATTACAGTTCCTTTAGTCATGATTATGATGTACTTTTTTTTTTAAAAGCGTTGTTCACATTATAATTGCACATGTTTTTTAACTCGTATATGGTACTTGTAAATATAACATGCTTTTATAGTTCAGCACTAAGCACTTTATATCTGCCTCTGTTAGACAGATTCTTATTTTGCGCACAGCATGGTTTTTAAATGCACATGTGTTTATGTTTACAGTGTCTCCACGGCAATGCAGCTGGGCATGCTGACGTCACCAGGGCCGGAAGTGGAGGGAGGAAGCCGGCACCAGACGCAGCGGGGCTGCGGGCCGCGATGTCATGGAGCAGCTGATGGTCTTTACGCCACTTGGTAAGACACTATTTAAAGCACTTTGGGCCTTATTCTTGTTAGGTCGGTGCAGCGTACGTACGGTCCGTCACACCGTATGTTTCCCGTACGCAATCGGTGAGCGAAAGTCCGCCCACAGAACAGCCGCACACGGACGGTCACAAAAACCAACAATGGGGAGTGGCGTACACTTGAGTGTACACCACTGCGTACGGACGGATTTCCCCCCACCGATACCTGGCGTACATCAGAGCGTACGCCAAAGTGCACGGACGGATCTCGTCCATTTTCACACCGACACCTTCCGTATATCTGAGCGTATGCCACATTGCAAGTAGAAATTGAGTCCAAAAACATAATTGTTGCTCTTAGATGTGATTTATGTGTCTTTTTCCATATAAAAAACTGGTATGTTTGTGCCACAGTGAAAAAGTTGACACATGTCGACTTCTGTGAATTGAGTGTCCTGCTTTTTAAAGTATACAAAAACACTTTCTGAATGGGTGTAGATGGTAATAAAATAACTACCTTGACATATATAAGCAGGTCTTAGAATAAATCTTACCTAAAATCATGGGCGGATTGGCATGCCGGGAAACCAGGCCATTTCCCTGTGGGCCGGCCCATACTTGACAAAAAGTGGCTGCTCACCCCCCCTGGCTGGGCTGTGGACTGCACAGCCATGGCCACAGCAGTTTTTCTTAAACAAATATGGCTGCGGCATGCATCATTAATTAGAAGTAATAGTAAGCAGCCAGTACTAAAAATGGCCGCGGGAGGGCTGGTGCGCATGTGCAGCCGCACGCAGCTGCTCCCGCGGTTCTGTTATACCCCCTTTCCACTAGCAAACTGGGTCGGACCCGGTAAATTGTACCCGGTTCGAACCTGGGTTGGACATACATTTCCACTACAGTGCTACCCGGTAAAATGCCTGATCATCCCCTTTTACACTTAACCCGGGTAAGGCCTTTTTTCCCCTATAGATTACATAAGGAAAAAGCCTTTTTAAAGGGCTTTACCATGGGAGGTCACAAAATAGGGCCACCATTACACCAAAAGGGCCACCATTAAAAATATTACCATATTAGAAGAAGAGACCACACTCATTTATTTTAAAATAACTTTTTTTTTATTTTACTGGCAAATATTACCACACTCATTTCTTTTAAAATAACTTTTTTTTTATTTTACTGCCAAATATTAAATCTTTGGAACTTTCAAAAGTTTCTTCACACAACACAAGAAAAGACATGCAAAAAAAGGGTAACAAACAGAGTCCTGGGCGCTTCTTTCTGGTGTTACAGTACGAGGGCTATTCCTTCTTTGCCCCAATAGAAGCAATGCAAATAGTTTTTTTGGTAAGGAATCTGATGTAGCGCCTTATTCATAGAAACATAGAAACATAGAATTTGACGGCAAATAAGAACCATTGGGCCCATCTAGGCCCTTATTCAGATCGGTGCGTACTTTCCCGAATTCCTACGGAGCGGTCCGCACGCCACGCTGTGTGGTGGCGTGCGGACATCGTCCGTAGAAACGCCCACCGGTCCTCCGCATTCGGACGGAGTCACTTTTTAAGAACAGGGCGTGTTCACGGACGACATACAAACCATGCGTGTGCGGTGGAAACACTCAGATTCTTCTTACAGCGTATGCACGGTCTGACCGCGTATGCACGGCCTTACCGCATCAGAACGGACGGGAACCTGCCAGTACGCACCAATGCAGTGTATTTGCGCACAAATCACCACCACTCTTATCTGAATTCCCAAATGGATCACATGACACACTTAGGCAATTAGCAAACCTCATTGAAAAGGGATTGTGTATCCTGCTCATCTATTATTTATCTAATTGATAATTAAACACTTCCAACCACTTTACATTAACCCTACCATTCCCTATGCAATAAAAACAGCTATCTACCCTTTATCACCTTACATAAGTAAACATCAACATTTTTTCTATTTTCCTTATATTTATACTTATACTGTAAAATACTCAAATAACACACAGACAACTTTGTACTTAAACGTTAACATTTATTTACATACAATATCAAAATAAATACAAAAAAACTAAAGTTAATCAAGCAGGAGGTCGCAGAGGTCCTGCACATGGCCAGCCATTCTCATGAGGTCCTCCCGCAGCCTCATTAGGGCCCCTCTCACACCCTGGGCTTCTTCCGGGTCATCTGTGGGCATGAGAAAGGGGGTTCAACATTAATTATGCTACTCAGGTACACCTTGTACAGTCAATCCTAAGTACCTACAGCATGAGAAATCATACATACAAACAATTACTTAGCCAATCCTGTATCTAATGGCAGAAAATATATGATCATGATGCTGCCACCACACACACACACACACACACACACACACACACACACACACACACACACACACACACTTGACAATGTATATATCAAAATCACAACAACACTTGAGGATCACTCACACTTCTCCTGGCCAAACACTCCCCAATCTACTCGAAACCTACACCCACTACAACATGCCACATTTAGCCATACATATATACCTGCCAGAGCCGAATTTCCCATTAGGCACGTGAGGCACCGGCCTAGGGGCGGCACATGTTTGGGGGCGGCACTTGGATGCCTGTGATAGTACTGTCAGCCCAAAATGTACCAATAACTGCAAAATATCCACTGTACTGTACTATATTCCATCTTAAATAGAGTGTAAATGGATAGGACATGCAGATACTGCCCCTATAAACTGTCCTACTTAGTAAACATTATTGTTGTGCCTAGGGGCGCCCTCCTCCCTAAATCTGCCCCTGATACCTGCATGTTACTGCTTAATAGCTAAACTGCATGATAGATACAGTAGATACATAGATAGATAGATAGATAGATAGATAGATAGATAGATAGATAGATAGATAGATAGTAGATAACACATTAAAAGCCTACGCTAGTCAGTCTACCCTATTACTTCATGATTCCTTGTCACATTGCCAGACAGGTGAAAGTGCAGCACTAATCTGCTTCCATACACCAAACAATTTCTAAGTTCAATACATCCTACATAAGTCCTTTCAAAAATACATGGCAACAACACAGGACCACTGGCTACAGGGGGGCCGAGGGGAACTGGACACTTGAGACTCCGTTAGAAATCTGGCCTGCCCATATTCCATTGATGTTTTTTTTGGCTTCTATACAAAGACCCTGCTTAAATAAACACTCATCACTTACATGAGCCTCCACATTGCACGGTTGCAGCATGGCCCTATAAGGCCAAAGTGTGTCTGTTGTTTTCCATTTGTTTGGACTACTCTTTACTCTATTATAGCAAAATGTCATCATCTTTGCCACATAACTAACTGTACCTAAGTTAGTCATGAGTCATTACGTCTACTTACCCCTGCCAGACACCTCCACCGGCTCTTCTTCCTCCAGACTTGGAGGTGGTGGAAACTCCTCGAGGGGTAGGGCGAGCTCCTCCTCTTGGTACACGGGGGGGGAGGTAGATAGTGGAGGTTGGAGAGTGGCTAGGGGGGGGGAGGGGTGTGTGTAGGGGTGGTGGAGGTGAGGTATTCCACCTCATGGTGGCCCTCAACCTCCTCCTCCATCTCCACCAGTCCCATCTCCTCCTCCACCTCAACCTGGCCCTCCACTTCCACCTCCAGGGCGACATCCTGGACCTCCTGGGCCTCCTGGGCCTCCTGGCCCTCCTCTGCGGCCTCCTGGCCCTCCTCTGTGGCCTCCTGGACCTCCTCCTCTCTGGCCTGTCTGGCTCTCTCCCGTGCTGTGGGTTAACCAAACAAAATGGGTCAGTGTCATTTGACATTGTAATCACTATAACAAGTACATATCATAACCACATTATATATGTGTTATATATCACACATATAGTATATGGCATTTCTTTATGTCATAAACACCCAACTGACCTCATGTAATCTTATTATTCAATAATGTGAAAAAGATATCATTCACTGGGCCAGATGCACTAAGCTTCAAAAGTGATATAATGGAGAGTGTAAAACAGCCAGTCAATCAGCTCATACCTGCCATGTCACAGACTGTCTTTGAAAAATGTCAGGTAGGAGCTGATTGGCTGGCTGTTTATTACTCTCCATTTTATCACTTTAGAAGCTTAGAGAATGTGGCCCACTGTCAATTATGTGTATTTTGCGTCAATACTTACAGCGTTGAAGTCGCCGCCTCAGTGCGTGCAGCAGCTCCGGTTGGCGCCTCCGCAGGTCGGACCATCGCCTCTCCAATTGGGCGATGGTCCTCCGCACATTTGTGCGGGCGAATATTCTGCGCCGGGCTGCAACGTAGGCCCGGCGCTTGTCCCTATTAGAGACATAGGGCCCTGCACGTCCTAGCCTCCACTCCATAACGGAGACCAGGGACAGCATCTCCGCAGTGCTGAAGGGCGCAGCTCTCTGGTAGGAAGCCATTTTACCAATGGCACATGAAAATACTTCCTGTCGTGTGATTGGTTGTTAACTTTACTATTTGGTATTAACTTTATTATCCATATTGACATGGACATTGTGTATGCGCCCAACCATCGGCGATAACATCGCACCGCCAAGCAACGCGTGCTATAGCTTGGCATCGCTTAGCTGTACTTCGCATTACTTACTGTATGCATTTATGTGTATGCGTACATTTATGAGAAAAAACACATAAACATACTAGCACTTCTCCTGATTATACCATTATATTGGACACCTGCCTGGCTGCCTGCCTGCCTGCCTGCCTACCTCCTACTGCTTATATATTTTGAACTAAACACCCCAAATAAACATATATATATATATTTGTGATCATAAAAATTACATCTCCAAATGAAATAATCACACCCACATCCCACACATACATGGTGAAAAAAGTAAGAAATTCAATGTACTCACCAGACACGGATGATAAGCTCAGCTAAAAAAATGAAAACATAAAATATTTTTTCAAATCTATGGACAATACGTGCAATATTGGGCTTAAGCCAATACACCTCAAACCTAATACGTAGTGCTATTGCTATTGCCATTAAGAGGCCATGCTGCCTAATGTTTAATTAGGAGGACACTAAATTTAAATCATTGTCAACCTTGATGTGGATAATAGATCGGAAAGAGGTTTGGTCTGGACAGCATTCAGAAATGTACCTGAAGTATCTCATGGCCACAGAGTCCCGCAGCTGGTATCCACGTCTGCTTTCAGGGGAGCGGGATGGGCGCATGGACGGGTCTTGCGGCTCAGATGGAACCTCCCACTCATCAAAGGGTATCTCACGCCGCACAGCTATGTTGTGAAAGCAAACACACAGGCCCACAATCCTCGACACCATTTCAGACGCATACTGTAAGTCACCACCAGTGCGGTGGAGCACTCTAAATCGACCCTTCAACAGGCCAATTGAGCGCTCCACCACTTGCCTGGTGGCAACATGCGCCCTATTGAATGCCTCCTGTGGGCCTGGTTCTGGGGAGCTGCACGGCATAAGTAGCCAGGGCGTACATGGGTAACCGGAGTTACCCAGAACCCACGCATCACGGCCTTCAAGCTCTTGTAGTCTTTGCCAAATCCCGGTTTGTCGGATGACATGAGAGTCATGGGCACTTCCGGGAAACTTCGAGTTGAAGGCGAGAATTTCCATGGATGGGCCACATACCACCATCACGTTCAGTGAGTGGAACAATTTTTGGTTCCTATAGATCTTCTCACTTCTTGATGGAGGCACAAATGGTACATGGGTGCCATCCACAGCCCCTATAACATTAGGGAAGCCAGCAATTTGATGGAATGCCTGCTGGCTTCGGTGAAGGGTCTCTTGGGCAAAAGACATGGCCATGAAGTGCCCCTTGCGCCTAAACATGGCTGACGTCACACGCCTCAGGATTCGGCTGAAAGCTGGCTGAGATATTCCAGCAAGTACTGCCACTACTTGTTGGAAGGATCCCGAGGCGCAGAAATGCAACACCGCCAGCAGCTGAGTGTGAGGCGGAATTGCTGTCGTGAGCACATGAAGAGGTTCTAGATCACTCTCAATTAAAGAGAGTATATCTAGAATTACATGTGGGGGTAACCTGTACCTAGTAAGTACCTCATCATCGGGCATCCCAAAGAGTGTCACCCGTGTGCGGAAGATTCTAGCACGTCCTGGCCTCCTTGGCCGACGAGTGGGGTGAGCCGCAAGTGCCCTTAGCCTATCACCCATATACTGCATCATTGCTTCAGCAACCTACAACAAAAGGTTCATAAATAAGGAGACACCTATGCAAAGATTGGTCATGCTCAAAAATTTGTCACATTTGATGCAACTATACGTACAATACAGGGGCGCCCAGTGTAGTCCCACAGATCCATAGTAATCTATAATGAAGTTACAATAATATTACCTCACCACACACCTTCTTAAAGACAAATGTATTTAAAACATGTAACAACTAAACACTAAGTAAGTATTACAGGTGTGATCAACTGATCAATAACTAAAATGAAACATTTCAAATAATGCTGGGACATGTAGTTCACCATTAGATGGTGCCACACAGGTTTAACATCTGTCAGTTAAATGATGGGCAGGTAACATGTTTCTGTAATGCTAACAAGACTTTGCTGTACCAACAATCTGGACCATGCGAGTGCTTACCTTAGAACCTGGCCCAATACAGCTCTGGAGACAAATGCACCTAGCAGCAAAGCACTATTTATAGGCCTAGCACATGTGTTGTGCATGACATCAGTGATCACTATTGCATGACTTCTGGGCCGGATTTGAAAATGGATTGGGTTACTTACTTTTTATGGACAATCTCAACAATAGCACAGTACTACTGAACATTTACAGACAGCATTTAGGATTGCATAACGTTACAGGTGTCCATTACAACAAATCTTTAAACAGGTCACCTAAATTATAGTTTGATGTTACGCCAGGTTTTGCACAAGCGAGTTGCCGCTACTATGGGCGTGGCCTATGCGCCGCACACACACCACGGCGTACGCTGCCGTACGTGACGCTGCCGCACGGAACGCAGTTTGTAGCTGATTTACACCAATTACAGAAATAGTATTTAAAGTTGTGCTACAAAGGCAAAAAGTTGTTGCAAACATGGCTGGCTCTGAATCAGAGGAAGAACAGGTGTTGCAGAACCTCTTTGCCCAGATGGACTCCAACACCACCTATGTCCCCCTCAACCCAGACCAGCCAGTGGGAGAAGAGCAGCCAGCTGGGCCATCTACATCAGGCCAATCGGCAGCTGGCCCATCTTCAGCCTCAGCAGAATCATTGGGATCACAACAGGTGGCTTCCCAACAGAGTAGCCTGGCCAGCACTTGGAGTACAGCGACAGGTGGCCGTGGCCGTGGGCGTGTCCAAAAGAGGCCAACAGAGGAACCAAGCAGCAGGAACATGGCATACGAAGCGCACGGGATTGGATCGAGTGTCCACAGGACAGGTTGACACACACAAGGAGATGGAAGATCTGGGAGGACATAACGGCGTAGATTAATACGGTGGCTCCACAAGTTCGTGAGGCGGAGCACGTTAAGAAGAGGCAAGTTCATGTGTGTTACATTTGATAAGTACAAGACCACTAATGTTGACATTACATGTTAGATGGAGTTGCCTAATGGCTTGTCACTTTGGCTGGAGCCACGGACATGTTTGCCATGTCATTTAATCTATAGTTATTGTAGGGTGAGTGTGAGTGTATCTTCTAAGGCTTGGTTTCCCATTTAACGATTATGTAAGTTTGGTGTGATGAAGCACATGTTGTAATATGTTGCAGATTGCAATGGGTGCTACAGCAAACATGAGGAGTGACATGTAGTAATATGTAAACTTTGATTGCAGGTGGCACCACTTCAAAACCAACCTCAAGAAGAAACTGACCAAGCGGTGGGAACACAGCCACACCTCTGGGGCTGGCCCCATGCCATCAAAGCTGCAGCTCACCCCCCTGGAAGAGATGGCAGAGTGCTGCATTGCAGTCGAGGAGGTCCGGGGGGTGAGCACCATGGACAGCGAGTCCCCAGCGGAAGTCATGGCTTCTTTGCTTGAAGGTAATTATTTGCCATGCCATACGTAGCTGGTTCTAATTTTGCATGGAATGTGTTGTAATTGTAATGTTCTCTTTCAACAGCATCCCCACCGCTTGGTCAAGAATCTCTTGAGGAGGTTGAGGAGTCTGTGCCACCTGCCCCCAGTAGCAGGCCTGTGCAGCAGCCACTGACCGAGGCTGAATTGACCAGGTGGGTGCAGGTGCTTGGCCATATTCAGCAGCAGGGAGAGTCGGCATCAGAGCGGGTGCATAGGACCGAGGAGGTCTTGCAGGGTTTGGTCAGCAGCCACCAGAGTATCGCTGGGAGCCTGCAGGCTATGGCTGCCACCCAGCAATCAATTGCTGCTAGCCTGCAGGTGCTTGCTGATCAAGCCCTGTGGCAAAATGACCTCCTCCTCCACCATAATGAGCTTATGGTGGAGCTAGTTGCCAGCAATAGGGTCCTAATGTCATCCATTTCTGGTGCATTCCCACCATCAGCACTCCCTGCTGCCGGAGGGGGAAGACCATCCACCCCCTCACCAGCATCTGTTCCACCTGGGCCACCATCTGACCGTGGCCGTGGCCGAAGAGCTGCTGCACGTGGCAAGGAACCTGCCAGGGGCAAACGTGCCTGCAAATGAACTTGTGTCCGCATTAATCTCCACCCTTATATCTTCCCAAATCTTTCATTGAGCTGTGTGTGTCAGCTTCCTGTGTCCAATTCCGTGCCGAGGGTACCCACATTTGCCCTCGTTTCAAATGTCATGTTTGGTTCCCCTGTTGGCCTCTTTCGGCTAGCATTACTGTCTGCTGTACTTGAAGTGTTGGTGCTATACTTTTGTTGTGAAGCCACCTGATGTGTTCCTAATGATTCTGCTGTGGCTATGTATGGGCAAAAATCATGTCTTCATTATATATTATTTAATTTTATTCCTGGCATGGTATTTATTTTTTGCCGGTTTCCATTTTATTTTATAACTTCTGGTAATAAAAAAAAAATTTTCACCCCCAAATGTGTGGTTCAATTGATACATGTCGAAGTGACATGTGTATTTCTCTTATTAATATTAAGTTGTGTCCACTATTTGCAATGTAAAAGTGTGTGAAAAATGCAGCATATATGTGTGTGTTTAGTAATGGACCATTTAAGCTGCAATGGTTCCAATTGAAGCAGTGACAAGCGTGTAATTAATGAGTAATGAGTAAAGGAGTGGATTGTATTGTGTTCAGCTGACATTGCTTGTAGTGATTAGGCGTTCCGATTGCCTAGCGCATGAACGAGTGGTGTCCGCAAAGCAATACTTGCTTATGGACACCGCATATTTCTTGCCGTTTTGTTTGCGTGCATTCGGTGTGCTGTCCGAGTGCACGCCTACCAAAAAAGTGCACTCCCCCGTGTCCGCCCATGTTTCCGCCCAGTTTAGCCCACTTTGAAAGTACGCCCCTGTGTAGTTCCGAATGACGCCCATAATATGCCCATATTTCCCGAGTGATTGCGGTGCACATTTCTGTACGGTATTAGTGAGTACAAGTACGGAGACCATGCGTGGCACATGCGCATAGCGCTCCCCACGCATGCGCAGTCGGCTAAAAACCGCCATCCGAAAGTACTCGGAAATATACGCACCAACCAGAATAAGGGCCCTAGTCTGCCCCTTTTTTTACCCTTCAGGTAAACTCAACCCTTTTTAATCCTTATTTCTTTGTAAGGATATTCATATGCCTATCCCAAGCATGTTTAAATTGTTCTACTGTCTTAGCCTCTACCACCTCTGATGGGAGGCTATTCCACTTATCCACTACCCTTTCTGTGAAGTAATTCTTTCTAACATTTCCCCTGAACCTACCTCCCTCCAGTTTCAGTGCATGTCCTCGTGTTTTATTACTTGTTTTCCTTTGAAGAAAATTTCCTACCTATACTATGTTAAAACCCTTGATATATTTGAAGATTTCTATCATGTCCCCCCTTTCCCTTCTCTGCTCCAAACTATACATGTTAAGATCTTTTAGTCTATCCAGGTAAGTTTTGTGATGTAGGCCATTTTAGTTGCCCTTCTTTGTACACTCTCCAATGTATTTAAATCCTTCTGAAGATATGGTCTCCAGAACTGGACACAGTATTCCAGATGAGGTCGTACCAATGACCTATAAAGTGGCATTATTACGTATTTTTTCTGCTACTGATTCCTCTCCCTATGCAACCAAGCATCTGACTAGCCTTCCTCATTGCTTTGTTACATTGCCTCCCTGCCTTTAAGTCACTTGAAATAGTGACTCCTAGATCTCTTTCCTCCTCAGTAGTTTCCATTATAGTACCCTTGATACTATATTGAGCCTTTGGGTTTTTGAGTCCCAAGTGCATAATTTTGCATTTTTTAGCATTAAACTGTAGTTGCCATTCTCTTGACCAATTCTCAAGTTTACTTAGATCATCAGTCATTTGATTTACCCCTCCTGGTGTGTCTAATCTGTTGCATATCTTTGTATCATCTGCAAAAAGGCATACTTTCCCTTCAATACCATTTGCAATGTCACTAACAAAGATATTAAAGAGCACTGGTCCAAGTACAGATCCCTGGGGTACTCCACTGGTAACATGTCCCTCCATAGAATGCACTCCATTTACTACAACTGTATGTTTCCTATCCTGCAACCAGGTTCTTATCCATTTAATTGTTTTATAATCCAATCCCACACTTTCAAGTTTATTTAGCAGCCTGCGATGTGGGACAGTGTCAAATGCCTTACTAAAGTCTAGATATGCCACATCTACAGCCCCCCCTTCATCTAGTATTTTGGTCACGGAGTCAAAAAAGTCAATGAGACTTGTTTGGCATGATCTCCCTGCAGAAAACCATGCTGTTTTGGATCATGTAAGTTGTTTAATTTAAGATATTCCACTATTCTCTCTTTTAATAGTGTTTACATTATTTTCCCTACTACTGATGTAAGGCTCACTGGTCTGTAGTTACTTGCTTCTTCTTTGCTTCCGCTTTTGTGCAGTGGAACTACATTTGCTTTTCTCCAGTCCTCTGGAACTGCACCTGTATCTAGTGACTGGTTGAATAAATCTGTTAATGGCGCTACCAACACATCTTTTAGTTCTTTTAGTATCCTTGGATGCACTCCGTCTGGCCCCATTGATTTATCCACTTTCAGTCTTGAAAGTTCTGTTAGGACTTTCTCCCTAGTAAATGTACCTCCATCTACCTTATTTTTATGAATGTCCTTGCAACGTAACTGTGGTCCCTTCCCTTCTCCTTCTATAGTGAATACAGAGCAAAAGTAATTATTTAGATGATCTGCAATTGCCTTGTCTCCCTCCACGAAATTCTCAGTGTCTGTCCGCAGTCTTATTATTCCTCCATTTGATTTTCTCCTTTCACTTATATACTTAAAAAAAGTTTTGTTTCCTTTATCTACTGACTGAGCCATTTTCTCCTCAGCTTGTGCCTTGACACGCCTGATCACTTTCTTAGCCTCTTTGCGTGTGGCAAGATACACTTCTTTGTCATTATTATTTTGAGTCTGCTTATATGTCCTGAAGGCCATCTTTTTTGCTTTTACACTAGTTGATACCTCTTTAGTAAACCACACTGGCTTCCTTTTCCTTGTACTTTTCTTAACCCTTTTGATACAAAGGTCCGTTGCCTTTAGTATTGCACTTTTTAATTTTCTCTACCTCTCCTGCACTCCTTTCAAGTTCATCCAATCCGCTAATGAGTCGCTTAAACATCTCCCCATTTTTGCAAAGTCAGCCTTCCTAAAATCCAACACCTTAATTTTTGTGTGACTGGAGTTGGACCCTGCCTTGATACTAAACCATACTGCTTGATGATCACTGGATCCCAGGTTCTCACCCACATATATGTCTGATATCCTGTCACCATTTGTGAGTATTAAATCTAATATTGAGTCTTTGCGAGTAGGCTCCCTCACCAATTGCTTGAGAGAGGCTCCCTGTAGGGAATTTAGAAATTTGCCACTTGTAGATGATCGTGCAAAAGACTCCTCCCAATTCACATCAGGTCTCCCATGATTATGACTTCTCCCTTTAAAGCCATTTTAGTGACATCAAGCAATAGGCTCCTGTCCAAATCCTGCCCCTGGCCTGGTGGCCTATAGACAGAGGCAGGCTGGGCAGGGTGCCAAGTGCCCCCCAGGCCAGTGCAGTTATGTAGCATTGGGGCCGCTGCTGCACTGATTGTATTTACCTGGCAGCCACAAAAGTTCTACCTCCCGGCTGTCAGGGTGAAGCTGTGGATGGAAGCTGCCCACGGGGCTACTGTGTCCGGCATCTAGCACAGGGGTGGAGCTTAGCAAAACAAGTCTTTATAGGGGGAGGGGGGGGCTGCTCAGCATGTGTTGAGCACTGCCTGCGTTACTGGGTGCATCCAAGCAGCCTTCCCACAAGTCATTTCCTGGCAACTAGTTGTCTGCCGAGATAAGCTCAGCCTGGTGCCACTGTTAGTGCTCACCATCCTGCCCTGGCAGGAGTGCGGTATGTAGCCTATAGGCTACAATGGGCTACTGACCTGTCTGACTAGCGGTAGCCCAGGGACCTAATGCGATGCGGCCTGATATTTATACATCAGGCAGCATCGCATCCCCCTAGGAAACCTTAATATTTGTAGCTAACCATTAGCCGCAAATAAATGGGCCCCTAAGAGAGTTATATACAGTATACAGGAAAGACCCACTTTAAAATTTCCACTTCTACCTCTATATATATATATATATATATATATATATATATATATATATATATATATAGTATTGGAATCTCGCCTAAACCTTGTGACAGGAAAACTTGAGAAAAAGAGGCGGCACTCCAACGGATTTGGTTTAAAGTGCAAATGTATTAAATAAATTTACAGCATAATTGCAGTGCAGCCGACAACGTTTCAAGACCGGTGCAGTCTTTTCATCAGGTCATGCATAAGGTGCAAAGTGACAATAAAACGATATATATATATATATATCATACCTCCCAACTGTCACGATTACAGCGGGACAGTCCCGATTTTTGGGTCCTGTCCCGCTGTCCCACCCGTGGCAGGCATTGTCCCGCTTTGGGGGTGGCAGTTGGGAGACCCCCCAATCTAGTAGAATAGACCGCTGTGCGCACAGCGTCTATTCTCGTATGAAAATGAGGTTGCGGCTAATTAGCATAAGCCACACCCTCATTTGCATACGTCCCACCCCCTTTTCGGGGGCTCCTACTTCAGGACAGAAGTTGGGAGGTATGATATATATATATATATATATATATATATATATATATAGCAGAGGTTGAGGTCCGGCACTCCACCTAGAAATCAATTGCCGCGGTGCCTTCCACAGGGTAGTCAAATAGCAGGTATGTGTACCAAGGTACGGGGGCGGCACTCGACGGACTTCACTGAGAACGAATTCGTTCTCAGTGAAGTCCGTCGAGTGCCGCCCCCGTACCTTGGTACACATACCTGCTATATATATATATAGCTTGAGCACATTGCGCTCCGTGATTAACGGTGGCTGAAAAGTGATATTTGCCATTTCTTTCTGTGATTGTTGGGAGCTGCCCGTGCCGTGTAATACAGCTGTGCTAACATGGAGGAAGCAGCTGGCTTTAATTGGGTGGACGTACCCACCGGTGAGATCCTGAGTCTATCCGAGAGTGAAACTGAATCTGTTTTGTTTAAAGAAAGATTTCATGATTCTATTGGTTCTTCGACAGTTGATGAATTATTTACTAATCTTCTAAGGCTAAAGAAAAAGGAGACTGACTTTCTCCTTCATGGAGTGACTTTATCGGAGTATGTACGAGATAAAAAAATACCGAGGGGGTTTAGGGTTAAGAACTCGCCCACTATCGGGAGATTTAACAAAGACTTCTGTCGTAGGTGGATTGCGGTCTGTAATAAATGTTCATTTGATCTTATGACTTTAGTCATTGAAGAAGTAGGTCGTGAACTTGAGGGGACTCGTGTTAAGATTAAACAATATGAGGATGTACATCTTAAGACACTTTCTGAAGATGTGGCTTGTAATTGGGTGCAGAAATTAAGTGAGCAAATGGCCACTTACAAAAAAGAATTAGTTGCATTCAAAAAGAAAAAATTTGACACCGTGAACCGTGACTATACAGAGTTTCAGGTGTACAGATGGTTGTCTGGGAAAAATGAGAGACCAACAAGGTCTTATAATTCAAGACCATACAATAGGAGAACATATAAACCCCATATGGCTTACGATGCTCAGTCCTCATCTGAGGAATTCTCCGACCAGACAGCTGCTAGGAAGCCCCCTTTAGGGGTTACTACGAGGAGAGGTACAGGCCGCGCCAAAAACGTACAAGAAGGGGCGGGCGATCCCGCAACAAAGCCCAAAAATCCGAAGGGGAAAGGACGGAAACCTTAAATTTGGTGTATAATCTTTCTGATAGGACATTGACTGAGGATGAGATTGGTGTTCTTAGTAAAGGACTTAGTTTTGTCCCTACCAATGCATTTAACAACTTAAAATGGAAGATCGATGTTCAATATCTGAATCGTCAACTTAAATTAAAAGAATTTTTTGCAGCAAAAGAAAATGCCAGTTGTGAGCTCCCTGTTTTAGATAAACGATTTCGTAAAAAGTCAAACTTTGAGCCAACCACACACAATCCATCGATTATTGGATTTATTAAAGCATTGGATGTGCAAGTAACAAATGCACATACCTCTCATAATTTACATCGTAATAATCTTGCCAAAAATGAATGGTCTGCCCTTAAAAGCCTGAGCGATTACAAGGATATTGTAATTCGCCCGGCAGATAAGGGTGGAGGTGTGGTGGTTCAGAGCGTGACCCAATATTGTTTAGAAATTGACAGACAACTTGCTGATCATTCTGTATATCACAAATTGGGTGGTGACCCAACAGATGAATATAAGAAATTTTTGGATGCTTTGCTTCTTGATGCTGTGAGACAGGGAACTATTTCAAGTGAATTATGTGATTTCTTAGTTACAGAGTTTCCGGTAGTGCCGATCCTGTACACACTACCAAAAATCTACAAAGATATGACCACGCCCCCTGGGCGGCCAATTATTTCGGCTCGAGGGTCGCTATTTTCCAACATAGCTGAATTTTTGGATTATTACTTACAACCATGTGTGCAGGATTAGCCTACTTACCTTAAGGACACTACTGAATTGTTGATTCTTCTTGATGATTTTGGTCAGGTACCCAATAACACATGGCTTTTTACGCTTGACATAGTAAGTCTGTATACAAGCATACCCCATGCTGGAGGTATTAAGGCAATAGAGACACTAATTAGAGGTAACCCATTATACTCTGGGCCCTCAATTTCCCTGTTTACTGCATTATTAAATATCATTCTCAAACAAAACTATTTCTATTATAATAATGAATTTTATAGACAGGTAAGCGGCTGCGCGATGGGTTCTCCCGTGGCGCCAGCCTACGCCAACACTTACATGTTTGATATTGAAGAGAAGGTATTTTTTTGCAGAGAACTCAGAGACAGAATACTATGTTATAAACGCTACATAGACGATATATTCATTGTATGGAAGGGGGACCCCTCAGATCTATGTACGCGTATCAATGAAGTCAATCAGTGGGATTGCCCTATTAAATTTACATTTAATTATAGCTTGGAAGAAATCCCATACCTTGATGTGCTCATTATGATAACAAATAATAAAATTGAAACAACTTTATATGTGAAGCCAACTGACCGCAACACTTTGTTGCGTGCAGAAAGCTTTCACCCAATGAGTACCTTGGATAGTCTCCCCTACTCGCAGTTTTTAAGGGCTAAAAGAATCGTTAGCAACCCTTTAACACTAGACAAAGTAATTGAAGAAATGTCTAACAAATTTGTGGCTAGAGGGTATTCCTTGTCGACTCTATCTCAAGCCAAAAACAAACTAGCGTTAATTGATCGCTCAGAAACCCTTAAACGTTCTGCCAAAAAAACAACTAAGGATACCATCCATTGGGTTCAACAGTTTAATTTATCTAGTAATACTGTACGACAACAGACTAAAAAGCTCTGGCCAATCATCTCTACTGATAGAGAATTGCCTAAATTGAAAAACACCAAGGTTATGTCTAGTTATAGACGAGGCAAAAATTTGAGAGACTGGCTTGTCCATACAGATGTTACGCCTCTTGCCCAATATGACCCTATGCGACAGGTGAGAAGTCCCGGTTGTCATAAATGTACGGGATGTACCACCTGTGGGCATATGATCGCCTCTAAATGGTTTTTTCACCCCCATACTGGGAAAAAATTTACCATCCGTTATCCTTTAGGGTGTGATAGTTCATATGTTGTTTATATGGTAAAGTGCCCGTGTGGCCTTTGCTATATTGGGAAAACGATCCGATGTTTTAAAGAACGCATGGCAATGCATCGCACTTCTATTAGGCATGCATTAAAAGGTAAACCCTCAGATCAACCTTTAGCCCGTCATTTCTTTGAGGCTAGACACAATATGGCTAACTTTAAACACATTGTAATTGACCATGTCCCGGCCAATAAGAGGAGGGGGGACAGACATAAACAATTACTACGTCTGGAAGCGAAATGGATATTTACTCTAGACACTGTTAAACCACGCGGACTCAATGACCAGCTAAATTTGAATATTTTTCTGTGAATAAAAAATCGTTTTTTTATATAATATATGATTACTGTTTGAGCTAAATATACTCCGCTTATATGTATCAGATGCCTAGTACGCAAGTTATAAATGATCCCGGCTGGGACACTGCATTTATATTGAGATGTTTTGCTTATAGGTGTATTGAAGATGCATATGTTCTATGTTTTTAAATATGTGTTTGTTTATTATTGTCACCATGGTTATGGTTATTTTATCAATGAATATTACGCAGTGTGTTTGCGTGGTTGTTATGGTTACTAGTGCTCGGTTAGCAACCCGGAAGTGACGGACGGGAATGCCCGGAAGTCCTCCCGGCGACTTGCTTCCGGACGCTGAGCCAGCCCCACACGCTGTATTGGTCTCTTCAGCACATTTAAGGTGAGCACTTGTTTGTAATAATTTGTCTTTGTACTATGTATGCTGCCTGACGAAGGATAATAAAATCCGAAAGCTTGCAAATCTTGGCGTTCCTGTGATTTTCTACAGCTGTTAAATCCGACGGGTGCCCCCTTATTGGACTGGTCTGTATGAATTTGTATGGGGCTGTGCACCGCGGTAGCTGATTACGCTGATATAGGAGGGTGCTGGCTAACTGGATTTCTATATATATATATATATATATATATATATATAGTGCTAGTGGAGAAGCCGGGCCACTTGTTTGTGTTTGCCCCCCAGGCTGAAAGTTACCAGCCAGCCCCTGCCTATAGATGACCCCAGTACAAATAATGTCCTTCTCCCCCATTTCTATGGTCACCCAAAGGGCCTCAGTTTTTTCTTCAATGTTTTGTATTAAAGTAGCATTTATGTTTTTCTTTACATACATTGCTACCCCTCGTCCGATTCTTCCCATTCTGTCCTTCCTAAATAAATTGTATCCTGGTATAGCTACGTCCCAGCCATGGTTCTCATTACACCATGTCTCTGTGATAGCCACAATGTCTAGGTCATCCCTTGTCATAATTGCAATTAGATCAGGAATTTTGGTACTTGTGAGTTATCTGGGCGTCCGATTTTTTGATTGTATGCCTTAAGTTAAGGCATACAATCAGATGCGATGCGATATCGCATCGCATCGCATCGCATGCGACCATTGGATGCGATGACCCGATTTTTCCATAGGAATCAATGTTAAAATGGACTGAGTCCATTTTAACATGGAATTCAATGGAAAAAAGGGGTCCTTTTCATACCCCTACTATCCAAGTGGGCATGGAGTTGGATATAAACCTGTGGCGAGCGTAGCGAGCCACCAAACCCGAAGCGTGGCGAGCGAAGCGAGCCCCGCGAGGGGACGGTATTCCGTGTCCCCTCGCCACGCTTCGGGCTCGGTGGCTCGCTACGCTCGCCACAGGTTTATATCCAACTCCATGCCCACTTGGATAGTAGGGGTATGAAAAGGACCCCTTTTTCCCATTGAATTCCATGTTAAAATGGACTCAGTCCATTTTAACATTGATTCCTATGGAAAAATCGGGTCATCGCATCGCATCGCATCCGATGGTCGCATGCGATGCGATGCGATGTCCCGATCCGACCCGATTTAAAAATCGGACGCCCGGATAACTCACAAGTACCGGAATTTTGTCTCCTAGGCTTCTAGCGTTTGCACACATAGGGCAAAATGTAATAGGGTGCGATTTTTGGACGAGTTCCAAACTCGCCAGAAATCGCACCTTTAAAAATCGCGTTTTTTGCCGCGAATTCGCATATGTAATGAGATGCGAATTAGCGGCAAAAAATGCGATTTGCCACGATTTTTAGTCATGAAAATGTGCGCATTTTCAGTCATAAAAATGTGCGCATTTTCATAAATGCGATTTTGTTCCAAAAAAAAACAGTAAAAAAAAAACGGCGTGGGGTCCCCCCTCCTAAGCATAACCAGCCCCGGGCTCATTGAGCCGGACCTGGTTCCAAAAATACGGGGGGACAAAAAGCATAGGGGTCCCCCGTATTTCTGAAACCAGCCCCGGACTCTTGGACCGGTCCTGGTTCCAAAAATACGGGGGACAAAAAATCTGGGGGTCCCCCGTATTTTGAAACCAGCACCGGGCTCCAACAGCCCGCGGTGTCATGCCACAGCCGGGGGACACTTTTTATACAAGGTCCCCCGGCCAAAACATGAGCACCGTGGCTGGTCAGCCTTGGACGGGGAACCTGGAGGAGTGGGGACCCCCCCAATAAAGGGGTCCCCCCCCCCAGGCTTCACCCGTCCAGGGCTGAAGCCCGGGGCTGTCACCGGCGTCCGTGGCCAGTGGACGCCGGCCTGATAGGGTTAAATCCATCATACATATCATTACATTGCTTTTTACCGGCGAACTACAAGTGCCAGCAGACCTCCCCCGCATGCTGGGACTTGGAGAACCACAAGTCCCAGCATGCGGGGCATTAATGGGCCCGCTGGGACTTGTAGTCCACCTGTAAAAAGAATGTTTATAAAAAACACACACACAGAGAAGTACAAGTTTATTACACACACACACCTCAATTTTACACCAGCGTTACTTACCATTCCTGGATCCAGCGCTGGTCTGGCTGCTTCACAGCCGGCTCCCCCCGCACTGACAGGCAGCGGGGAGAACCGGCTTTCTCCGTTGCTTCTAACAGCTTCTGTAGCGCTGTCCGAGTGCTACAGAGGCTGAGAGCGTGATTGGCTGAGCTACAGTATGCGTCTCCATGGAGACGCATAGCTCAGTCCTGATTGGCTGAGCTATGCGTCTCCATGGAGACGCATACTGTAGCTCAGCCAATCACGCTCTCAGCCTCTGTAGCACTCGGACAGCGCTACAGAAGCTGTTAGAAGCAACGGAGAAAGCCGGTTCTCCCCGCTGCCTGTCAGTGCGGGGGGAGCCGGCTGTGAAGCAGCCAGACCAGCGCTGGATCCAGGAATGGTAAGTAACGCTGGTGTAAAATTGAGGTGTGTGTGTGTAATAAACTTGTACTTCTCTGTGTGTGTGTTTTTTATAAACATTCTTTTTACAGGTGGACTACAAGTCCCAGCGGGCCCATTAATGCCCCGCATGCTGGGACTTGTGGTTCTCCAAGTCCCAGCATGCGGGGGAGGTCTGCTGGCACTTGTAGTTCGCCGGTAAAAAGCAATGTAATGATATGTATGATGGATTTAACCCTATCAGGCCGGCGTCCACTGGCCACGGACGCCGGTGACAGCCCCGGGCTTCAGCCCTGGACGGGTGAAGCCTGGGGGGGGGGACCCCTTTATTGGGGGGGTCCCCACTCCTCCAGGTACCCCGTCCAAGGCTGACCAGCCACGGTGCTCATGTTTTGGCCGGGGGACCTTGTATAAAAAGTGTCCCCCGGCTGTGGCATGACACCGCGGGCTGTTGGAGCCCGGTGCTGGTTTCAAAATACGGGGGACCCCAGATTTTTTGTCCCCCGTATTTTTGGAACCAGGACCGGTCCAAGAGTCCGGGGCTGGTTTCAGAAATACGGGGGACCCCTATGCTTTTTGTCCCTCCGTATTTTTGGAACCAGGTCCGGCTCAATGAGCCCGGGGCTGGTTATGCTTAGGAGGGGGGACCCCACGCCGGTTTTTTTTTATAAAAACACTTTTACACATTTTTATTAACAGAACCATGCACAGATCTCAATGATCTGTGCATGGTTCTGTCAAATTCGCCTGTCAGAACCTGGTCTATTTTTTTTGCGATTTTTGGTAACATTTACCAAAAATCGCACCCTATTACATTTGCGAGTTGTATACTTTATAATGGGAAAACATCTGGATGCGAATTGAAATGTGACTAAAAATCGCACTTCGAAAAGTGCGATTTCGCGGTAAAAAGTGCGATTTTTTACCGCGATTTTCAACCTATTAAATGTGCGATTTTCGGAAAATGTGCGATTTCGGCCGTTTTTGACCAAAAATCGCACATGTCTAAAAAATCACACCCTATTACATTTCGCCCATAGTTTTAAAAATTTTGCCTGTGCATCTGTTATTCCTAGCCATGTTCATACAGTACAAATTCGAAATCTAAAGTTGAAATGACCTGTTTGATGATGTTGTTCAATGTCTGTTTTTATTTTTTACTGTTCAGAAAAGCTGCAGGTCACTAATTCTAAGAATATAGTGAGTCTAATGAAGAAATGATGCTACATACAATATTTTTTCTATCTGTTCTCAGTTTATTAGTTTATTGTTGGAAAAGGTTCTGTGCGCGCCTCTGTAAACAGAAGGCACCCACAACGGAATGTTTGTGGGTTTGGAAAATGTTTGAAAAGGTTGAAAGGAGACATTCAATGTGCACAGTTAATTACAAGCTTCACTGTTACTATATATTTCCAATACTTTGTAAGAAATTGATGCTGTTTTTTTTGCCTTGTTCTTATAGTCACATTCTTGCTCATCATTATTCTGTATATGTGAACATGGGGTTCTGGGACCTGTCTTACTTTTCCTGCACCCTTTGGAAAAAGCTCTGCGGAATCCTCCCGAAGTGGGTGAGTAGCCATGCCGTCCTCTGATTGCCACTCAAAAATGCCCCCTAAACCCCTAACCATAATTTCCTGGAATGTGAATGGCCTACACAACCCAGTTAAAAAAAAAAGGGTCCTAACACGTCTAAAACGCCTTAACCCTGATATAATATTCCTACAGGAGACCCACTGGGCCTCAGGGGATGTAAATACCCTAAAAGCTCCATGGTTAGGCCAATGCCATGCAGCCTCCTTCCACAGGAAAACGAGAGGTGTGGCGATTCTATTCCAAAGAAATCTCCCAATCTCTATTCTTTCCGAAACCCTAGATCCTGAAGGCCGATATATAATACTTGATATTGAGCTATACAGTGCTAAATACACGCTAGTAAACTTATATGCCCCTAACATTAACACGCACGCATATATCCAGGACTTGGAACATTTAATTCAGACTAGAACAAATTACCCACTGATATTAGGAGGGGACTTCAATACGGTAGAAGATCCCTCAATAGACAGATCCCCTGTCACACCAAGAACCTCTGACTTTCAGAGCCAATCTCTATTATCGTTGAGAGCCACTCTGGGCCTCACTGACCCATGGAGATTACTAAACCCCACAGACAGAACACATACACACTTCTCAATGGTCCACAGATCCTCATCGCGCATAGACAAGATCCTGCTAGCAGATGAGCTGATGACTGGGGTTTCCAGGGCCGATATTTATGACATACTAATTTCGTTCATGCACCGAACAGATTATATTTGGCGATTTCTGTCCTATCTGTCGGCCTCTGAGGATTTCAAGTCGTATCTGACCTACAACTGGACCAATTATGTAGATGAAAACATAGAATACTGGGACCGCCCGGAACTTTTTTGGGACGCAACTAAGGCCGTCATGTGCGGCCATATTATCAGATATGTTTCAAAAAGGAAGAAGGAAGCAAGAATTAAACATGACCAACTAAATTACACAATGAAATCAGCATTCCAAGCTTACACAACAATACTCTCCAAACATACAAAGAAGCTAGACAACTATTTGAGACATATTTAGCCACTCAGGCAAAACAATCACTAGATTATACCAGACATAGATACTATAGATGGGGAGGCAAGGCTGGGAAATTGCTGGCGACACTCTCAAAACCCCCTAAAAAAGCAATATCTTCACTATGCTAAAACATCCGACTTCCAACGTAAATATCACGGCGTATTGTGGCTCCACTAGGAAGCCTTTTGCACGCCTGCACACCAGATAATTACGACATATTTAGAAAGAGGAACCCCACTTTTCATATATAGACAGGAGGGGTGCTGTTCCCAGCAGTCAGGCATATAGCATTTTACGACAAAAAGAGAAAAGGGACTGCTTTGGGGGGAACGCACTAAAGAAATAGAATCGTAAAATATAACTTTTAATTCTTTATTGTTAATAATCCCACAATTAGCTTATATGGGAATGCAGCGAAAAATAGAGGTTAAAACATTTAGACATACCAACATATACACACTATGTGCTCAAAAAGACAAGAAATAAAGTGTTTTTAAAAATACACTTGAATCCTGTCTGAAAAATGTTTGTTGGGTAATAGCCAACTATGTGGTGCTATAATCAGAGAAATGTACCCCTGTTTGGTGGTTTTTATTGTTTTTAATATGAAAACACTTATTTCACTCATACTTGCTGTACCCTTGGTGCCACCTGCTGGTGGTTTAACGGTATTATAACAGTTCTCAAAGTGTTATCCCAATATGATCATCTGGTAAATTATCCTTTGGTGCCACCTACTGGTGGTTAAAAATATTATCTCGGACTTAGTTTATTATAGTGGTCCTCTGATTTTATTGGGGGTCACAGAGGAGGAGACAAGAGTGTTTTATTTGTTTTAGTGTAGAACAGTAAAAAGGAAGAAAAAAACACCTCAAAAGATGCACAGTATATGGTGTCTAGGGTTTCTCTGGTTATAATATGAGCGCCCAGGTAGATATATTATGCTGTTAAACTGGATTTGAATTATCCCCTTATTGTTTTGTAGAACAGCCCAAACACACCTGTAAGGTGTTTGCTACCTGCTTCACCTTTGGTGTTGTCTATCGGCGCCCTATTGAACCAACATCATAATTATATACATTTTTAGGCTAACAAACATATCAGACAGGCATTACAAGCCAACACAAGTGTTTCGCTGACTCTAGTTCAGCTTTTTCAAGGTAAATATCACAAAATCATCTGAGATTGCCATGCAGTTTCAGACATATTTAAAAAACCTCTTTGCCTCCCCGCCTGTAGACCCAGCTACTCAGAGTGTACCCCTTTTAAGTGAGGCCATGCCCCCACTCACCCCAGATCAGCAATCTGCTTTGTCAGGGAGTATAACAACTGAAGAAATTAACATGGTAATATCCAAACTCCCAAATGCCAAATCCCCAGGCCCTGACGGCTTTACAGGAGAATATTACCGTATACTCCAAATCCATATCACACCAACCCTGCTTGAACTCTACCAAAAAATCTATAAAGAAGGAATTGTATCCCCTCTATTTAATGAAGCCTTCATTACACTCCTCCCCAAACCAGATAGGGACCCCACCTTACTGTCCTCGTACCGTCCTATAAGTTTACTAAATGTAGACTATAAAATACTAACAAAAATAATAGCTCTACGACTACAAACAATACTACCAGATATTCTTACCCAGACACAAATGGGTTTTGTGCGGAGTAGACACTCCGTAAGGGCGGTACGTGCAGCCCTGGCAGCGGTCATAGCTTCGCACAACTCACCTAACTCCCGCAACATGCTCCTAAGTTTGGATGCAAATAAGGCATTCGACATGATTCTATGGCCTCACCTGTTTCACGTTCTGGAGAGAAGGGCATTTGATTCAGACTTCCTCCAATTCATACGAACAATATACCACAACCCCTCGGCCTCACTACTGATAAATGGATCCAAGGGTTCACGCTTCTGCTTAGAAAAGGGAACCAGACAAGGGTGCCCACTATCACCGCTCTTATTCAACATAGCATTAGATCCCATCCTACGGACATTAGAGACATGGTCAGAATTTAAAGGAATAAAAATAGGCACCCAGGAACTAAAACTATCAGCCTTCGCTGACGATATACTACTTTATATCGCCAACCCCGAACACACTCTACCTTTACTTTTAAA
This sequence comes from Crinia signifera, assembly GCF_055691185.1. Classification (NCBI taxonomy): domain Eukaryota; kingdom Metazoa; phylum Chordata; class Amphibia; order Anura; family Myobatrachidae; genus Crinia; species Crinia signifera. The sequence continues at coordinate 377,798 of NW_028142016.1, read as the reverse complement.
CAAGTTATCTTCCTTTGAATCCATAACTGGCTTCAGCATTAATATGGACAAATCATCTGCCCTTTTACTTTACGGTCCAAAGGCTCCTCCCTCATGGGCTCCACAATACAAATTAAAATGGCAAACCACATGCATCCCGTACCTAGGCATCCTGATACCCCGAAACCCAAACACCTTATACAGCCTAAACGTAACCAAAGCCATCACCACCCAATCTAACGAAGTAGCCAAATGGGAACGTCTCCCTTTATCCTACCTGGGATGTGCTAACTTGCTAAAGATGGTAGCGGTCCCGAAACTGCTCTACCCATTACAAATGCTTCCAGTCCTACTAACTCAAAAAGATGCACAACAGATCACCTGCATTGCCCGCAAATTTATATGGGCAGGAGGTCGTCCACGCATCGCGATGAAAAAACTCACACAGCCTGTATTTAATGGAGGTGTTAACGTTCCAGACATAGTTACCTACAATCACGCAGCTTTATTTCGGCACTTGCGGGACTGGCTACACTCTAGTTCTGTGTATACTAACACCCCCCTGGAACAGGGCTTCTTGAGTGATACAGGTCTTGTGGGTTTCCTACACCAACATGACCAAGACCTGACTGACCAAATTAAAACCAACCCTCTGCTGTGATCAACTAAAAAAATCTGGCACATATTAAGACACAAAACAGGCCTAAATCAACACTACTCCCTATTCCTGCCCCTGCTCAGGAACACAGCATTTCTGGACAGCATGGCTGCTCATCCCTACACCGCATGGGCAACAATGGGGATAAAATCGATTGACTCCCTGGTAGTAAAGGAGGAAAGACGAGTTCTACGTTTCTCAGAACTGACAGCTAAATATCCCATGGTTAGCCCATACCCCTTAGCCTTTATGCAAACCAATTTCTATGTGAAGCATGTGATAGGTCATTTCTCTGATAAGGACTGGAATAACACCCTGGACACCATGCTTACTTATCAGGTTCCGACCTCAAAAGCTATTTCTATCCACTATACCAGGGGTGGCCAACCGGTCAGAGGTAAAGAGCCGAAAAATATCAGTTGTCAAGCCAAAGAGCCAACATCATGCGCGCGCCAAAAAGGGGCGTGATCGGGGGAGTGGTCAGGGGCGTGGTCATATGACACAAGGAGAGTGGCCACATGACAAAACTTTATGCCCCCAGTGCCAGATATGCCCACCACAGTGCCAAACATCATATGCCCCCCACAGTGCCAAACATCATATGCCCCCCACAGTGCCAAACATCATATGCCCCCCCACAGTGCCAAACATCACATGCCCCTTAAAGTGCCAAACATATGCCCACCACAGTGCCAAACATCATATGCCCACCACAGTGCCAAACATCATATGCCCCCCACAGTGCCAAACATCATATGCCCCCCACAGTGCCAAACATCATATGCCCCCCACAGTGCCAAACATCATATGCCCCCCACAGTGCCAAACATCATATGCCCCCCACAGTGCCAAACATCATATGCCCCCCACAGTGCCAAACATCATATGCCCCCCACAGTGCCAAACATCACATGCCCCTCAAAGGGCCAAACATATGCCCCCCACAGTGCCAAACATCATATGCCCCCACAGTTAGGAAGCCGGGCCCTCCAGCACAGGTGTTGCCCACAGTGCAACACCTATGCTGGAGGGCCCAGCTTCATAACTAAAGGGCCCACTTAGAGGGCCAGGAGGGCCCAACAAACAAATGAGCCACGGGCCAAGAGGGCCCGACTAATGCGCAAACAGGCCAGGAGGGCCTGAATTTGCCCACGGGCCTAGTGCCCGACACCCGGTGGTCTAGGGTGGATGGAGAGTAGGAGGCCAAAGGCCCCTACCTGGTGTTGGGAGAGGCCGCTGGGGGGAGCTTCGTCAGCTTTTTTGCTGGCCTCTCCGGGAGCCATCTTCTTTTTTCTTGCAGAAGGCGCCGGAGATCTTCTGTCTTGATCCCGGCGTCTTCTGGCCTCTTCAGCGGCGCCGGAACTCTTCTCCCCGCCGCCGTCTTCTGCACCATCCTCCGGCGGCTTCTCGCGTCTTCAGGAGCGCTCCTGCGCTCCGCCGGCGTGGAGAAGACTTTTCACCCTCCCGCTGGCGTCTGATGTCAGACGCCGGGGGCAGGGCGGAAACGGGTTGGCCACCGCTGCACTATACCTTTCTGAGACAGATCTTGGACTACACCAAGATCAAGGGTGGCATGGCCACATGGCTTGACCACTTCCCTACACTCTCGATTCCACAATTGCAGAAGGGCCTTCTATATTCCCGACAAACCCTCAAAGCCAACATGTACATTGAGCTATTCATAAACATTTATCAGAACTCTTACCTATCCCCTGTAAGACGCTTCCACATGGGAACATCAGACACCCATACATGCCTAAAATGCTGCTCTGACAACGCGGATACATACCATTGTCTGTGGGCATGCCCCATCATTCGTTACTTTTGGCTGCTAATAAAACGAAACGCTGAAGCAAATCTCATTGCATATGTCCCCTTTACTCCAGAATGGGCGATACTGGGTATATTCGACCCAAACACCCGTATGACAAAAGAAAGCAAAAAACTGCTGTTGGCTTTGAGTGCACCTCCACAATTTCCCCTATTTCGGTCTAAGCTACATTTCCTGTTCAGGATGGATTGGGTGGAGGCTATGGTAGACAGAGATACAAAAGTGGGCAAATTCTTCATGTTGTGGGACTCTTATATAACAACTCTCCCACTGAACACCAGGAAAATGTTACATAATAGCCTGCACTCTACAACGTGGTACCTAAGCCGAATGGCTGCACAGGACCCATCAGTCCTTATTCAATGATTACTTGCAATGTGAAACAATGGGTGACATTTATTAGAGATCGATGTTGGGTTTTTGGCGATTTTTATCGCAAAAACGGCCATTTTTTTTTTTTCCCCCCAAATCGACTACTTAATGGGTGGTGATTTGCGGCATAAGTCACACTTTTTGCCGCTAATTCGCACTTTCTGAAGTGGCGATTTACAACATCGCATCCAGATGTTTTCCCATTGAAAAAGATACAAATCGCTAATTTAATGTCTGCCGCATTTGGAAATCGGCAGCAAAATGCGATTTTTGCCCCCCCAAAAAATAGACCAAGTACAGGGTGGCGATTTGCAAAAAATTGCCAGCGTTTGAGCGTAGAAACGGTTAAATATCTCACAGGTGACCCACATACCACTTACTAACTCCCCTACATATACTCCCACATGATTATGGATACCTGTGAGGCTGTTTGAGATGGACATTTTGCAGAGTGGACTGGAGGTGCTAGTGTGTGAGCTGGGGCGTTTGGAGGAGCTACGCAGGAGGGATGCTGCTGCCCACCAGATCCAGGTACCCCGACCACTCCGTGCTTCTCGTCGGTACCGTGCTAGGGTGTACCTGGACTCCCTCTCTGATCAACAGGTGGTGGACATGTTTAGGTTGAACCGACAGAACCTGTTGAACTTATATGAGCAGGTGAGAGATGATTTGGACCCTTGTGGGGGGGGCCAACTATGCAGTGTCTGGGCTGCAGAAATTAATGTGCGCCCTCCACTTGTTTGCCACAGGCTCCACTCAGTCTGTGAGCTCATGGGCCTTGGGGGTGTCACAAGCCACTTTCTCTAAACATTTTTCTCAAGTGTTAAATGCATTAAAGAAGCTGTGGCGCACATATATCACATTCCCACGTTGTGAGTCCGAGTGGCAGGACCTGAAGGTGGCATTCTATCGGCTCTTAGCATTTCCAAATGTGCTGGGAGCCATAGACTGCACCCACATTGGGATTCGGGCCCCGCACGTGAGGGACCATGTCTATGTTAATCGCAGGGGCAGACATTCCCTCAATGTGCAGGTGGTCTGCGATGCCAACCTCAGAATTCTCAGTGTGGTTGCAGGCTACCCCGGGAACTGCCATGATGCCTATATCCTGCGGCACTCAGCTCTCTGGGACCATTTCCACAGAAACACCATGCCAGAGGGCTGGCTACTTGTTAAGTCACTTACCACTGTTTACATGCTGTTTGCTTACCTATGTCTTTACCTTTAACATCCATATCTGTAACCTTCTAATCAGGAGTCATTTCTGTTGTAATTCATTAGACCAGCCCATACAATATAGTATAGGCTGCTACTATTATGTACCAATTACCCACATGATATGTGACCACACAAATCCCTTTACATGTTAGGTGACTCAGGATATGGGTGTCATTCGTGGCTCATGACACCTCTGCGGAACCCACAAAGCCCTGCACAGCACCGCTACAATGCTGCATATATTGCTACCCGCAATGTAGTGGAACGCACCTTTGGGGTGCTGAAAAGCCGATTTCGGTGTTTGGACAGGTCAGCAGGTACACTGCTATACCACCCTGCCAAAGTGGTTTTGGTTGTCCAGGCTTGCTGCATGCTGCATAACATAGCTTTGGGTCACTTCCGGTTCCGGCGGCTGCATGGAAGGCTGCTGAGAGGCGCAGCTCCGATAGACAGCCGTCCAAATTATCCTTTACAAGGCTTAAAGCCTCTCCAAACGCAGCTCACTGAGACCCGCTGCACTGCTGATAACCCCCGCCGTATGGACAAGTACCTCTCGGCGATGCCGGGATCAAGAAGCCGCTCACAGAGGGAGAAAACGAAAGGACACAGAGAATCCAAGATGGCACCCGGACCCTCCGCCAGCGCGTCTCTCCCTGCATCCCCGCTACACAGCCAATATCAATCGGAGGATGATCAGACAGCAGATGACTCGCAGGTACCTGATCCCCTATCCCACGCTACCCCTCTGCTGCTAGCTGACACAGACAGACCAGATGAGACTACCCCTATTACATATGGGAACCTGGCAGCAGCAATGAGATTGGCAATTGGCCCTCTCTTAAAGGAGCAGACTAAAGACATAAACCAGCAAATAGCACAGCTCCAGAGCAGGGTTCTAACAACGGAACACAGGGTGGGGGAAACCTTTGCTCAGGTTACTGAAATATCCAGAGTCACTACTGATCACACTAAAACCATCAATCAGTTACAGAACAAGATCCAGGATCTGGAGAACAGGTCCAGGAGAAATAACCTGCGGCTAGTGGGGTTACCAGAGTCCATAAAAGGACAAGAATTATATGATTTTGTGAGAATCAAGCTACCCACATTATTACAATGTCAAGATAGATGCAATGATCTTGTGATAGAACGCGTGCACAGACTGGGCCCACAGAAACCACAAGAGGGCGCCAGACCACGTCCCATCATTTTCAAAACCTTGAATTACCTTCACAAGGAACTGTTATGGGTTGCATCACGCAAAGTTAGGAATATTACTTGGGAATCCCATAAAATCCTGCTATTCCAGGACTATTCCGCAGAGTTGTCTAAAGCACGCAAAGATTTCTCCCCGATATGCTCATCACTAATACAAGATGGCAGAAAATTTGCGCTGTTGTACCCGGCCCGACTGCGAATCTTTGAAGGCTCCTCCTTTAAAGATTTCCTTAACCCAGATGATGCCAAGGCATATCTACAGGAACAGGCGGGCAACCCGAGATCTCCCCAACACATGTCGGATTGTGACTAACCTGGCAACACCTCTTAGCCATTTATCTCCCTATTGTATGCACACCATCGGCTAATTCGGATTATAAGTATGCACTGGCACTAAGGGCACCTATGCCCACATACACCCTTTCCATTTTTGAGTCTTTTCTTTTTACTATTGTCGACTTGTGAGCCACCAGCACCTGTAGAGGGCCAAGAGACCCACATACCCAATTGGGTTCAGATGCAGATCGCTGTGGTAAATGCGGACACATGTGATTGACAGCCAATATGGCTCGGTTACCAGTGAAAACAACTACCAATGTTTGTAATGGCTCACTAGTTATGGACAATTCTGTGGTACAAGTTTGCACTGGTTTACAGTCACTTCTCTTGCACCAGATACATCAGGATGCGAAGGTTACTTAGATATGGTTACTATAGAATGTTTGATCACAATTACAGTGAATTGTTGTTTGTTTAAAAATACCAAAAATTTTGGACGGTTGGTACTAGGAGCCAACCCTCTCCAAGCGAATGTCTGGGATATCTATATCCTAGAACGCAGATGATTTCCCACGGAAGTCAATTTAAACAATTTTTCTTGTTTGTATTTGTTTTTATGTGTTTCCCTCCCCCCCTCTCTCCCTCTGACTCTCCTAACCCCTCCCCTCCTCCTTTGGGTTTGGCAAACACGCCAATACTATACTCTACTGCGGTGTATTCTGATAATGAACCACAACTGCTATATCATGCTCTTGCGTTTTCACACATTGAGAAATTAGATGTCACTTAAAATTGGGAGCTGGAACATCGGTGGCATAAACTCTCCGGGCAAACGCAAAAGCATCCTAATTTACCTAAATAAACTTCGCCTAGATGTGATTATGTTGCAGGAGACACACCTGATAGCCAGTGAAACACTAAAACTGAGTGCTTTGGGGTGGAAGATGGTTGCGGCCGCGCCATACACCTCAAAGGCTAGAGGTATAGCCATACTGGTCAGATCTAACCTACCTATACATGTAAATAATGTTACTGCAGACCCTGAGGGCCGCTTTGTCTTATGCCATATGTCTTATGAAACTCAGTCATTTGTTATTATGTCGGTCTATGCTCCTAATGCATATAACAAACCATTCTTTATGAAAATAGTGTCTCTACTCACACCTCATACACACTCCCCGATTATCCTGGGGGGTGACTTTAATCTAATTTCATCGGTCATCCTGGATAGGCAAATTACTCCCAAACGCCCCCCCCAAACTACCCAAATTTGGAATAACTGCCTTGGCAACCCAACTTCAGCTATTAGATGTTTGGAGAACACTCCACCCCATAGAGAAGGAGTTTACTTGCCTTCCTGCAGCTACAGGACAGCTTTCAAGAATAGATTATATTCTTGCTTCATCCTCCCTATTGCCAAAAATTGAAGACACCTCTATTGAACCTATCACTCTCTCAGACCATGCAGTGGTCTGGGTTAAAATAAAGTTAACTAAAGAGAGGCCTTCGATGCGATGCTGGAGATGCCCCTCCTCCCTGACATCATCTCCTAAAATGAAAGAGGCGGTGCGCTCTGCTTGGGATGCGTACCACCTACATAACAAAAATATCCTAGATACCAACCCGATATTATATTGGGAGGCTTCCAAACCAACCATACGTGGAGAAATCATTTCTTTCTCTGCATTCCATAAACGAGAAACGACACGAGAATATATTGCAGCACAACAGAAACTCACTGATACATTTCAAACCTTTAAAACCAACCCCAGCCCTCTAACCCGTACTCAATACAATGTAGCTAAGACAAACTATGAAAAAATCATAGCCAAAATGGAGGCATGGTACTCCTTCAACAAAGACTTTAAATTCCACAGATTTGGTAACAAATCAGGAAAACTCCTATCTAATCTCCTGCAAGGCCAACGTACCCCCGCCACTATCCACCCCTTAAAACGTCACGATAACACCTTAACTACATCTGACAAAGAGATAGCCCAAGTTCTACATAGATTTTATAGTGAACTATATTCAAAACCTAACTCTGACACTGACAGGGAAGCGACCTTCTGGGACAACCTACCTCTTCCTCAACTTCCACAACAGTTAGGTACAACACTAACTCGTGAAATCACACTCCAAGAGGTAGTAGATGCCATAGCAGCACTGAAACCTAATAAGGCCCCTGGCCCTGACGGGTTTACAGCGGCATACTACCGTCTATTGTCCCACAGGATCGCACCCAGCCTAGTGTTGGTCTTCAATACCTTACTTAAATCCCCTAAAATTCCACTAAGCTTTAATTCGGCAAACATACGGGTACTACCTAAGCCGGGAAGAGATCTATCAGATCCTGCCTCATACAGGCCAATATCATTATTGAATCTTGATTACAAGATGCTGACCAAGATTCTAGCAGAAAGACTAAAACCTCTTGTCCCGTTGTTGGTACATGGAGATCAAACCGGATTTGTGTCAGGAAGACAACCAGTCACAAATATCCGCCGGGTGCTCTCGGTAGTATGTGACTCCCGATGCGCCATGTCGAACATACCCAAAGCCATACTTGCCCTAGATGCAGAGAAGGCGTTTGACATGGTGCATTGGGACCACTTATTCCACACTTTAAGCCGATTCGGATTTCCCTCAGTCTTTGTAAACTGGCTCAGTGTTATATACTCTGGATCCTCATCCAGATTACTATGCAATGGGGACATCTCAGAGCCCTTCCCTATCCTGAGGGGCACCAGACAGGGATGCCCCATGTCCCCCCTCCTCTTTGCCCTGGCGTTGGAACCCTTGGCAGTGGCCCTGAGAGCTTCGCCGCTATATCAGGGGGTTTCTATACGAGGGGTGGACATGAGGGTGTCCCTGTTTGCTGATGATATGTTGCTATTCATCTCCCACCCCGAACACTCAATACCCATCGCATTTGAAATTATAGATGAATTTGGCAGCTTCTTGGGATATAAAATAAACGTAAATAAATCAGAATTGTTAATGCTAAATGGAAGCCCCCCATCCTTTCCCCCATCTACCAATTTGACCTCCATCCAAATCAAAAACACTCACATAAAATACCTTGGAGTACAGATACCTAAGAACCCTGATTCTCTTCACTCCCTCAACTATTCTCCAGCTGTGAACAAGATTAAGACCCCAACTGAGCTGTGGCAAGACCTACCATTATCCCTATTGGGCAGAGTGGAAGTAGTAAAGACCATACTTATGCCGAAATTAACATACCTTATGCAATTATTACCAATTAAGCTAAAATCCTCAGATATAAAAAATTTAATGCAGATTTGCTCAAAATTTATATGGAAATCGGGCAAACCACGAATTGCTATGGCCAAGCTACAGATGTCAAAGGCAGAGGGAGGATTGGGTTTCCCGAACATACTTCTGTACTCCAGGTCATTATTATCTAGATATGCTATGGATTGGTTACTGGCATCCAGCAACTTTACAATTTATGAGTTGGATTGCGCGTCCTTTTACCCATATTCACCCGCAGCCCTTCTTCACACCCCTAGGAAACAACTCCCGAAACAAATATATACCCATTTACTTTTCAAAGACACATATGAAGCTTGGTGGTCAGTGTGCAATGCCCTTAACCACAACCCACACAACTCAAAATGGCTTACCATATGGGGCAACCCACAATTCACCCCGGGGATTACTAATCCAATGTTCCGTCAACTCTTTCAAAAAGGACTCAGACTCACATCACAAGTCTTCGACCCGGGTGGTAGGTTACTAACTGGTAAACACATCCAAGATAAATTTGGACTCCCCGCCCAAAGTTTATTCTCGATAGCCCAATTACTACATTATGCTAACACACTACAACCTATCCAGGATGGCCATGAGACGGGCGATAGGCTCTCCCCAGTGATTTCCAAATTCCAAAACCGCAAATACAAAACTAAAATGATCTACTCCGAATTACTTCTACCCATGGCCCATAAACAAAAAGTACTGACACAATCGTGTTGGAAGGCAGACATTCCTTTATTGAGTGATGCAGACCAGATATTCAAACACTATCATAAGACGTTACGCATATTACAATCCTCGGTTCTGCAAGAAACACACATGAGATACGTATTTAGAGCATATATGTCCCAGGCCCAGAGGAGACATTTTGTCCCAGAGGAGTCCGGGCGGTGCTTGAAGTGTGGCCTCTTCCCGGCCACCTTCTTTCATAATGTCTGGTCCTGTGGGCACATTAAAAAATTTTGGCATAAAATTGTGAATTACATTAATTCTACCTTTGACATTCATGTTTCTAGCCACCCTCTTCCTTTACTACTGGCAAACTTTGATGTATGGCACCTTAAGAGGGCACAAACACAGCTGATACCCCCCCTGACCCTGTTGGTAACGATGGCTAGGAAACTGATAATGAAATGTTGGACAGTCAAAAGAACACCTACAGTGACAGAGCTGATCCAGTTTCTCACACGTTTTATGTCATATGATAAATACAATACTGTAATACAACCCGATACCTCGGATAACTATAGCAGAAGATGGGGTCTATTTGAAGCCACTCTACTTACAACCTGAGATTAACGTGAAGATCTGCTGCAGAGAGTATCAGGCAAAATGTGAATATTCATCACCAACCTAAATCAAACCCCCTTTCCCCCCCCCCTCCACATACTCCCCCCCTTTTTCTTCCTCCCCCCAAATCTTTCCTTACCTCAACCCCCTCCCCCAAATAGTTAAATATCTGTTGTTTAGTCATGGAAATGAGCATCACTATGATGGTTGAAGCTTTTTTGTTTTCTGTGAGGTAGTTACATTATGTTAAAAACAAGGTACCTACACCTCGACTGATTGTGAATACACCTAAGCGAGACTTTAAGACCTAGTAGAAGGGACCCATATCTGTGTTCACCTCCAGCCGGACCGCTGGTCGACCGGCTGACAAGTCCATTAGCATACATAATACAACCTTTGTATATGCCAAAACTATCTCGACGAAACTTTGACTTATGAAGAACGTAACTCAAATGTATGTGATGCTTATTTGTATGTTAATATTGCATGTTAATATTTTTGATATTTGAAAATCCTAATAAACATATTTTCAAAAAAAAAAAAAAACATAGCTTTGGGTCAACCAAATTATGTAGATGTGGCCCCTGCAGCAGTCGTGCAGGAAGCTCAAACTACTGATGTTGTAGTGCGAAGTACACAGAAGGGGGATGTGGTTCGTACACGGATGATCCTGCAGCATTTCACAGGTAATTTGTGTGTGTACAATGAATAGTAATGGGGAACCTGCAACACACATACATTGGTAACATTACATTTTTCCCTGTCCATGTTAATTGCCCAGAAGCAGACCAACAATAATGGACAACACCTGCAAGCTACCCCACCACAGCATACTTTATGCCTGGCAACATGATAACACCTATAACAATGTCAAGTAAGTACTGTAGTTTTCTGTGTGTACAAATGGTGGCAAATACAAATTAACATAGGCTTAATGGATGGAGGTGACATGGATCATTGATCAGAGGTGGTTGAAATGTTGCAAAACAAGTGGCGCCTACATACAGTATGCAATTCCCAATGCTTATCCCCTTCAAATGTGACTATTTCCTTAAAATTCCATGACAAATAAGCACACACAACCCAAAGTCCCGTGTCTGCTAAAATGTGACTAGTTGACAATACATAATAGAACAGTGTGGGTAATCATTTGTAAAGAATGTCAACAAGTTTGCTGGATGCAAATAATTTTTACTTGCAGAAAAATTTAGCCATAGGCTATAGCATATCAAAAATTTGCAGGAACAATCACTGCATGAGTGAAGGAAAAAAAGAAAGAACATGATACACATGTAAATGCAAAGAACATTATTCATGTTTAAATACAGCCCGGGTATTAGCACCACCACCCCTAGTACGGACACTACGCCGTGGGGGAGTAGTGGGGGACCCACTCATGGGTGTGGAGGACACACTACTGCTTTGGGTAGATGTGGTTTGGTGCTGACCTAACAAAGTAGTTGCACTGAGGCTGATTTGCGTTTGTAGGGACATCAACGCAGTTGTTTGGCCATTAATAGCTTGGGTCTGTTCAACCATATTGGCATTTAGTGCTCTAAAATTAGTAGTTTGACCCTGAATGGCTTGGCCAATTTCTGCTAAGCGTGTGTCTAATGTGGAGACAAGACGAATTTGTGTCCCTACATTAGCCCGCACACTTTGAGAAATTTGTCTCATTTGCAGAGCTATGTTACGCACATACCCCTTCACGGTTTCTAGTTGGGTGGTCTGCACCTCCATAAAAGCTAGTTGTTTGCCCTTAAAAAGATGGATGGATTGCGCCAACTCCTCCGCACTAGTGGGGGTGTTGGTGGCTGCAATGATTGGGGGCTGCTGCCTATGTGACTGCGTATAGGGGGCCTCATTGACTGGGTGTGCTTGGTTTTGTGCAGGTTCCAACAATGGCATCTCCAGGATGATTTCACTCATGTCGTCCATATTTTGCATGGGATCCGTAGGTTCAGGCATCGGTTGTGAAGGACCTACACATGAGAAACGAGTGGTAAGTATGCTATGCAGATTGGTGTATGGCGGGTCATGTTACCTTAGTTGGAATGGTTAGGTGTTGCTCATGCATTATGCATTGGCACAGGCTACTGTGGTGGGGACAGCCATGTGTGAAATGTGCAATGTGTTTGTGTAACACTATGATAGCTCACCTGCAGACTGGACAGTGTGAACAACCGCATGTGGCTGATGTTGGTCAACAGCAGGCTGGGACTCCAGAGCTGGAGCTGTTTGAAAGAAGAAGACATTTTCCATTATGATCATTTGCACCTAACTGTCACTTTTTCAAATATGCTGATAAAAACTTTACCTAAATCAAACTTTTTAACTCTGATATGATTCCATAAGGAATGTGAAGACTTTTAACTGAAGTGGCTATTTCAGTATTATGACTGTGAACGAGATTTTGAATCCACTTGCAAATAACAGGAAAGACCAGCAGATTACACATGTAACAGTGACTGCAGTGTTGCAAGTAAGGGGGTACGGCGTGGTACGGAGTACCTGTAAGAAATATGTTGCAGGTATGCAGTACCACTTACCCCTGATCCACTGTCATTTCTATTTTCATTTTAAGTCTAAATATAATGCATCCACAGCCCGCCCACCCAGCGTTATGATTGGTGCTGTATGCAGCTCCCGGCTACTGCTGATTTAGCCTGTCACACTGACAGGCATCAGCAGCGCCGACAGCATGAAGAGCAGGCTCCACTATTGTAAGCAAAAGCTGCCTGGCTCTCCCCCAAGCAAGAGCCAACCCACCCCCAGTCATTCCCTGTTTCTCATTCCCTGTCTCCTGTGTCCACGCCTCTATTGTCATTTAGTCACTCCTCTAGCTTTGTTTGACCACGCCCCCTGATGACAAATGACCATGCCCATTTTTGGTGGAGGCTATCAGTACCACCAAGAAAAAAATTCTACTTGCACCACTGAGTGACTGTAAAGTGCTTTTCCAACTACCCAGAGGAATGATATGGATTAACAATCAAGTACACTGCAGGCCTACAGTGATTATGACAGCACACATTAATTGGATCTGTGGAACTACATAACCCAGCAAAATGCGCAGTCCATTATTTAGCAATGCAAGGTAGCAAAATGTGATTTTGCTGGGATATGTAGTTCCACACACAGCAATCTTTTGGACACATAAAGCATAGCACCAGAATAGCATGCGCACATGACATGACAAAATGTTCCATTGACATGTATGGACACTTACCAGTTGGCAGTGGAGTGGGGGGCCTGTCTGTGTCGGCAATGTGGATGCTGGGAAGCACCTCCGGTGGGATGATTCGGCGTAGCAGCCTCTCATAGGCCTTAAAGCGGACCTCCTGCCTAGGGCCACCTCTTGTGCGACAGGCCTCCTTCTTCTCCAGGGCAAGCTTGGCTTTGAGGAGGCGCTTGATGTCATTGTATCGCTTTTTGACGTTGCGCACACTCCTCTTGTGTGTGCTAACTGCATTTACCGCGGAGATGATACTGTCCCACATCCCCTTCTTCCTTGCCACACTTGTGCGGTGATGGTGAGGACCAAGTAGGCGGTCATACAGGGGCAAGAGTGCACGCACCAGGGCCATATTCTCCTCATAAGAGAACCTGAGTTTCCTCCCACTAGCTGTACGAGCTGCATCATCCTCCTCCACATTTTCAGCCTCACCCTCTTCCTCCTACTCCTCCTCCTGTCCTGGTTCTTCCCCCAGCACCTCCAAGTCAGCTTCATCTGCCTCCTGCACAGGCCAGTCCACCTCAGAGAAATCCCCCTCTTGCAGCTCCTCCTCTGTGTGCCTGGCACTCTGTTCCTCCTGTGAGGACACCTGGCTTGTGCCTGCTTCCTCCTCATCCTCCATAGCCACCTGCTCAGCTTCCACCATGTGGCCTCTCCCTGGCGCAGCTCTTGCTGGGAGCATGCTGGCTCTCCCTGTCCTGCATCTAACTCCTCTACCTCTCCCAGTGGTTGGGGTATTTGGGCCCAAGCTGGCTGTCCCTCTGCCTCCTCTGCACCTAACAAATCCTCCTCTCCTCTCCATCTCAAACGCCTTACTCCCTTTCAAAGGGTAAAATGGCGTCTGCGCCCCTTTATATAGGGGGTGTGATGCGTATTGCAAGGGACTAAGGTGGGTCAATAGGTTAGCATGTTGTATGGGCTGATCAGGTGTATTGGTGTAAATCGCATTCCGGTTGGCTGCAAATACGCACATGACCTAACCCGGAAATCGCACTTTTATGGCGTATTACATCGACTCAATTCGCACCTTATCGCCGTCTATCGCCATCTATCGCACTTTTCAGGCGGCTTTGCGCCAGCCATTCAATACGCGATTTCTGGAAAAAAATGCGATTTAAAAAAATGGCGATACACGGCGATTTGAGTTAAAATCGCATTTTCTGAAAAACGGTCAACACAATAAATCTCGCCCCTCATGTAAATTGGACGACATAAAATTATAAATTATTATATAAATTATAAATATAAAAAGATAATCATATACTTGTGACATTGGACGTTGAGTCCTTGTACACAAGTATAGAACACGCCACTGGTTTATCTGCAGCCAATTACTTTCTACAGATGGAGGGCTATACCGATTTCCATGCATTCTTAATGGAGTTGTTGGATTTAATTTTAACACGTAATTATTTTACGTTTTGTGATCAACACTTTTTGCAGATTAGGGGCACTGCAATGGGGGCAGCTTGTGCCCCCACGTATGCTAATTTATTCTTGGGTTGGTGGGAACGGGAACATGTGTTTAATGAGGAGAACGATCAATATACCAGCCATGTAATAGCATGGTGGAGGTATATTGACGATATACTGTTAATATGGGAAGGAGACCAACAGACACTTCTCAAATTCATTGACCAACTAAATTGTAACAATCTGAATATAAAACTGACCCACCATCTAAGCACTTAATCAGTTCCTTTTTTGGATCTAGAGAAATATAGAGGGAATGATGGAATCATTCAGACCCAATTATATCGCAAAGAGATATCCACAAACTCCATATTACATCAAACAAGCTCCCACTTTCCCCCCACAGTGGAGAATCTCCCCAAAGGGGAGTTTATACGATTGCGGAGGAATTGCTCGGACCATAGGATTTTTGAGGAACAAAGCCAAGACCTGACAATAAGACTAAGGGAAAGGGGGTACAGCGGAAGATCTATTAAAAAGGCAAAGAAGGCAGTAACCCAAACCAAGAGATAATCTTTGATTTTCTCTAAAAAGAAAGAAAATGACAATGCAAACAAGATAAGGTTTGTGGGCAACTACTGCAGTGTGGAGAGACATACAACAGATCATTCAGAAACACTGGTCAGTTTTACTGCTGGACGAGGACCTATCGAAAGTCCTGGACCCCAGAGTCGCCATGAGTTGGCGTTGCTCAAAGAATTTAAGGGACAAACTAGTCCACAGTCATTTTGTGAGGAAAGCTCAAAAATCAGATGTTGCAGAAGGGTCCTTCGCCTGTGGAAGCTGCAAAGCATGTGAATACATGCAGAAATGTGGCGAAGTGGAGGACAGATATGGCAACATAATAAAGATCCAACAATTCATTAACTGCAATTCGACAGGGGTCATATATTGTATTATATGCCCCTGTAAAATGAAATACGTAGGTATGACTACCAGGGCTTTGAAACAAAGAGTCTTGGAACACGTGGGAACAGTACGAAATTCAATTTCGGACTTATCTAAATTCAAGAAACTGTCGTCAGTTGCACACCATTATCATCGCCACCACAAAAACTCGTTTAAGGGAACCAAAGTCATCGGCCTGGAACGAATAAGATTGGGTATCAGAGGGGAAGACCTCCAGAAAAATATTTTACAGCGTGAAAGTGAATGGACTTTCAAATGAAATGCCCTCTCACCCTCTGGATTAAACAAATATATTAATTATCAGGTATTCCTGTAAAGTAAGACCTAAGGTAATTAGACATTACAATATAAAACAAAAGAGAGTACACCAACTAAATTAATATGAGAGATAGACCTGGGTCCACCTAGACTTATGGGCAGCAATTAAAACCCATGACAAGATGGAGCACAATAGACTATTTAAGTGGCCCCATCCTAGAAACATGGCAATATTACAGGACTATATACCAATAACTACAGTCACCACAACCAAATGCAATTCACTTCGGCACAAAATGTAATTCCAACACACTAATGCACTAGATATATGTTACTCACCATAATTATAATATCACATCACATTTAAATAATAACAACAATAGCATCACGCATTAAACAATTTTCTGTCACGCAAGTGCACTAGCCAACAGAATTAAAAATCAAACTACACTATTCACAAAAATATATAGTAAATCTATAAAAAATATAAGTAATTTTCTTTCACGAATTTTTCTATTTTCTGCTTTTTCTTTTTTTAGTGGTCACATTCAGTGGCTGATTCAGGGGGGGGCACCCGGGCACGTGCCCCCTGCCATTTATTTTGTAGCTGAGGACCAGGGCTTTCCAACGAGCCCAGCCCCGTGTCTCTAGCCCCCCGGGAACCGGAGATATTGCCTGGCAAACCTGTAATGTTTTTTCCCCATAGGATAATATGGGACCCGTCAATTCCGGTTCCGACGGCTGCTAGTTCCCGCCCTGGAATCACATAAGCTTCTAGTTGATATCATTCAATTCCAAATCGCTGGGCCTTCAATATGATACCAGGCTGGTCCAAATTGGTCAATCGGTTCCAGAGATATTGCGTGTAAACCGATTTTTTTATTTTTGAAATGTAATTTCATGGCTGTTCATGTTCTTTGAGGGCAGATTACTCTGGAACCAAACGTTCCAGTTTCACTGGACCAAAATTATTCAAAGCCCAATCAAAAGTTCTTCAATATAATACTTATCTCATGTAAATGGGTCAGTTGGTTCCAAAGATATAGCCAGTTAAATGAGATAACTGGTTAAAGGGGGGAGGGGTGGTTTTCTCTCCCCTCACACCAGAAAATGCAGGGGGACAACCTGGGAGTGCATTTTCTGGTGTGAAAGGGATATTATTTCAAATAGCCGGGACCTGCAGTGCTCTGAATACAGCCAGGCTCTGCCACTGTCAGTGGCTATCACTTCTGACTGGCGGTGGCTGTCCCCCATTTACCATGAGCATGTATTCCCCCTTGGCAATGAGCATGTAATCCCACATGGCAACAAGCATGGAACCTCTGGCAATGAGCATGGAACCCTTGGCATGAGCAATGAGCATGTAGAGAAGCAGCACTTATGTAGCATGTAGCATGTAGAGAAGCAGCACTTATGTAGCATAATTTTTAATAGGCATTATGGTGTTTGGCATAACACATAATGGACATAATGGCGTGTAACTTAACGTGTAATGGACATTATGGTGTAAATGTTTAATGCGCGCCTTTGGTGGACAATGTCCCTGTTTATGAAGTGTATTGTGAATTTTGGCTTAATCTGTGTGGCATTATGTGAATTCTGGCTCAATACATGTGGCATTATCTGAATTTTGTCTCAATCCGTGTGGCATTATGTGAATTTTGGCTCAATCCATGTGGCATTATGAGAATTTTGGCTCAATCCGTGTGGCATTATGTGAATTTTTTCCCAATCCGTGTAGCATTATGTCAATTTTGGCTCAATCCGTGTGGCATTTTATGCATTTGGCTCAATCCGTGTGGCATTATGTGAATTTTGACACAATCCATTTGGCATTATGTGAATTTTGGCTCAATCCGTGTGTGTTATTATGTGAATTTTGACACAATTCATGTGGCATTATTTGAATTTTGGCTCAATCCATGTGGCATTATGAGAATTTTGGCTCAATCCATGTGGCATTATGTGAATTTTTTCCCAATCCGTGTAGCATTATGTAAATTTTGGCTCAATCCGTGTGGCATTTTATGCATTTGGCTCAATCCGTGTGGCATTATGTGAATTTTGACACAATCCATTTGGCATTATGTGAATTTTGGCTCAATCCGTGTGTATTATTATGTGAATTTTGACACAATCCATGTGGCATTATTTGAATTTTGGCTCAATCCATGTGGCATGGTGTCAATTTTGAAAGAACAGAAAAATATCACTCAACAGAATTAATTAGATGACTATCAGGATCATAGATAATTAAAACATGCCCATACAAAGCCAAGACTCTGTATAAATTCTGGAACAAGGGGATAAAGTCCCTGTACCATGTATTTCTGTCCCTAGCGGACAACAGGGGGATAAAGATATATAGAAGCAGATAACAAGATATACAGACTGCTATACAATACAAAATAGGTTCTAAACTAACAAGGGAAAAACAACAGTGTCAGCGCAGGCGGTTTTTGTGTTCCCGGCTGTGACCGTGGTGGACCAGTGGAGGGCGCTGGGTAGCCAAATGCAGAAGGCTTAATATAGGACATACACAGGGAGATCAGGGCACAGCGAACCAGAGTGTTGGCGGACACCAGGAACAGGGGCGCGGAGTCTAACCTGCCAGCGGTATTCACCAGGGAGCCCCGCAAGGAGCTTTGGACTTAGCTGCGTCTGACAGGCAGGTCGCGGCCCCCTGCCCTGGTCCTCTGGACGCAGGCTAGGGCGAGAATACTTGAGCTTGGAAAGGAGCTTTGAGAGCACAGCGAAGAAGACGCAATCTGGGGATTGCAGGGGATGTCGACCAATGGTGTCGACCGTGGTGCCGACAGCTGGTGAGAGGCTCAGGTAATATGCTGGAGCAACAGGACGTAGATCGTAAGTCACTATGATACACAGCAGAGCACCGGTTACTCGACTGCAGAGGTGGAATGGCAGGAGTCTTCTGGAGATGGACAGAACCAGGTAAGTATCGCAGGTGCAGGCGACGCTGGAGCGAGACACAGGGGAGCCTGGAGATCTCGGAGTCTTGGGAACTTCTCTGACACAGGAGAACACTGGGAGCAGATAAGCAATTGTTCAAGACAAGGAAGGAAGGCCGCAGGCCAGATTTATCCCCCTTGCTTGTCTGTGATTGGTTGCCGGCTGCAGCACCAATCAACACTGGGAAATGGAACACACACCTTGATTCAGGTACAGGTGTGCGGGTCAGAGGTGAAGCAAATGGTCAGTGGGGATTGGTCTGGGTGGTCAGCTGATGGTGAGTGTCATGGCGGCGCCCATGCTGCCCGGGAACGGTGTGCACCCGGCAGGGAACCATGGCATCGGCCCACGGGGACACTGGGAACATCACGCCACACATCGGATGCCATGCGGACAACAGACCTCTCACGCAACACAGACCATCGAGAGGGTAATGACCGATGTTTCCAATGGTGATATCTGCGGTTTGTGACAAACAGACATAAACTCAATGAGCCACAGTACAGTATTCACATACAGGAATGCAAATGTTACCGTCTCATCAATAGCGCTGGCGCAAACCCGGTCCGAGCTCACTATATTCTGTCCAGAATATAGTCCAGGAAGAAGAAGCACAGAGAGAGACAGCTCTGAGGTTGTGTTTAACCTCTTATAATGTCCAGTTAGAGGGGACAGTTAGGGTCTCCATTGGTCAGGAGATCAGGTGTCGCTTCTCTTGGATTGGTGCAGGGGAATGCACTTCTGTGTCTTTGTCTCCTGTGTCTTTGTCTCCAGGCATCGTCATAGGGGTCGTAAATCAACACTGTAAACCAGATACATCCTGATCTCCTAGTTACACTGTTCTCGTGGCATTAAAGTGACCATTAAATAAGTAATTGTTCCATAACTTTTGGCTGTTACAAGTTGCGAACTTTATACCAGAACCGGACCGCTGCGCATGAGAGACGGAACACACAGATAAGAAATATGTGCAAGAAAGATCATGTTTTACCATTTAAGCTATGTGCTGTGAATTAAAACCACTTATCTATATTTTATTAGCATGTAAGTGTGGGTTATGAATTTATGTGTAGTAGTCTGGCTGCACAGGGGGTTCGCATTATTATGAAACCTGGTTCCTCTACTTAATTTGCGTAACTCTGCGAACCAAGATGGCGGCCATACCATTCTATTGTGGTGTGTATGCAACTCGACTTTGATAGTCCACCCTTTAAAATAAAACTGTCACATTTCTAAATACCTGGAAACACAAAAGTAAATTCATAACCCTAAAATAAATTATTTGAGTTACATGATTATACATAAAAGGGGAATAAACCATTGTGCACTATGTTCAATCCTAGATTATGGATAAATGGGGAACACATTTACCTAACAATTTATTCATTGATGACAAGGGGAAACAATATACAGATTTTTATGACCAAAATAAAAACAGGGGTGTTACATTTATTTACATTTTCCAGATATTGTATTCTTCCATGGATGATGGTTTCGATCATAAGGTCTTATACCAAACCTTCCTCTTTCTTGGTGTCTCTCGTTACTATACATATGTTTTATGTACGTTTTCATCCTCACTATAAAACCTTCTTACCAAACTCTGGTTCTGGGTAACGTATTAAGCTTACTTAGAGATTCTATCTCAACCTAATCTGGGTTGGGTAATACACTCTGAGAATCCTGTACTACCTGTCCTATTCTTGGCAGAAATGTTAAAAAAAACAAAAAAAAAAAAACAATGTCCTTGATTTTGGGTAAAAGAACGGGAAATAAAAGATAGAACCAAAAAGGGAAAAAAACAAAAACTGTTGATAATAGGTCCTTCCAACCTTTTACCAGTGGGGCTTTGTCACAGTCCTTTTTGTAGCTTGTACAGGTTGCTTTGACCTTTGCTGCTCTTCAGTCCTCCCGGGATAATGCCTCTCGCAATATTTTCTCTCTTCCGCTCTTCATACAAGGAACTTCTGGGTTTCTGGCCTTCTTACAGTGGGACAAACGTACCTAGGTCTCTCTCTCTGCGACTGTTATTGAGGTAGTGCTGGTCAACAAGACTTGGTATGGTCCTTCTAAATGGTCTATCAAGCAACCTGTGTGTCAAATCTTGGGGAACAACAAAATCTCCTGGTTCATGGTTATGACAGTTCTCAACAGGCATGTCAGGTGTCAACAATTTCTTCTTTGCAACATTTTCAGATGTTGGTTCATCTTTAATCTGAGTTGAAAAATCAGTTCATGGCTAGGTCTAAGATTTTCCTGTGGAGCTATCATGACATGTGGCTGCCGGCCAAGCAATGTTTCGATGGGGACAAATGAGGTGGAGCTCTGAGAGTGTACTACTATACAGCGCAATGGGCAGTTCCCCTGGCCATAGCAACTCTGTTTCAGCCATAACTTTACCCAGTTTGTTCTTTGTTCCCTTCACCATAGCCAGTGCCAGATTAAGGTCTAAATGGGCCTGGAGCTAAAAATGATCAAGGGCCTATTATGCACAATAATAGGGGTTGTGGCCAGGACCTACTGTATTTGCTGGCGTATAAGACTACTTTTTTCCCCTAAAAAAAAACATGCCTCCAAGTGGGAGGGTCGTCTTATACGCCGGGTGCACTTATATAACAATCTCTATATTTTGAGTGGAAATGTTGGGGGGTCGTCTTATACGCCCAGTCATCTTATACGCCAGCAAATACGGTAATAATGTGTTGTTTTGGTGGTCTGCTCATTGGTGTGTCCCTATTTGTGTAAATACTTTCAACTAATTATATATGCCTGAAAAAGGCTTAGGAAAAATGCAGGGAGATATATTGACGGGTACCCTCCAAAGGTGCACTGGCAGGATGCCGATGTCCTAAAATACTTGCGGGGTGAGGCGGCACTCCAGTCATAAAAAAAATACTGAAATCCAAAACTTGGTAGACAACATTTCAGCACCTTGTATGTGGTCAGCTACATTTACCGCACCATATACTGTACCACTTATATAAATCATGCAACACAATAGTAACCCCCTTATACTGTTCTTGTCTCTTACACATGGAATGAGCCAAAATTCACACTATGGCACATGGATTGAGCCAAAATACACACTTTACCAAATGGATTGAGCAAAAATTCACAATATGCCTTATAAACAGGGTATTGCGCACCACAGGCATGCTTTAAAAATTTACACCATAATGCCCATTACATGTTAAACCACACACCATAATGTCTATTACATATTATGCCAAAAACCATAATGCCTATTAAAAATGATGCTACATAAGTGCTCATTGCCAGGGGTTCCATGTCCGTTGCCATGTGGGATTACATGCTCATTGCCAAGGGGAAATACATGCTCGCAGTAACTGGGGGACAGCCGCTGCCTGGCAGAAATGACAGCCATTGACAGCCAGGCAGGGGGCTGTCCAGCTGTATTCAGAGCACTGTAGGTATTGGCTATTTGAAATAATACCCCTTTCACACCAGAAAATGAAGGGACTTACCCAGAAATATGGTCCCAGGATCATGCAGGGACGTTCTCGGGCTGGCCCCTTTTACACCAGCCTAGTCCCTGCATTTTCTGGTGTGAGGGGGAGAGAAACCCCCCCTTTAACCAACCAGCTATATTTTCGAAACCAACTGACCCAATTACATGAGACCTGAATCATACTGAAGTACATTTGAGTGGGCTTCGAATGATTTTAGTCCTGTTAAACTGGGTCTTTTGGTTCCAGAGTATTCTGCCCTCAAACAACATGAACAGCCATGAAATTACATTTCAGAAATGAAAACAATTGGTTTACCCGCAATATCTCTGGAGCCAATGAACCCATATGGACCAGCCTGGTATCAGATTGAAGCCCAGCAATTTGGGTTCAACTGAGATCAACCTCGAGCTTCTGTGATGCCGGAGGGGGAACTGGCAGCCATTGGAACCGGGTGGGGGACAGAATTAGCGGAATTTCCCCATGTTATCCTATGGGGAAAATGCACCAGGTTTGTCTGGCGGTATCTCCGGTTCCCGGTGGGCTAGTGACGCGTGCCCAGGCTTGTTGGAAAGCCCTCAGCTACAAAATGGGCCTATTTGGAGAGTGGGCCTGGAGCTGAAGCTCCATCAGGCCCATTGTTGATCTGGCCCTGCACACATGGAATTAAATGGCACACTTGGCTCACCCCTGGACTGATATAGCACACTTAACAGTCCTTGCAGTAAAAATTAAAAAACAGTAAAACACTTTTTTTTTTCAATAAAAAAGGGCAGCTCCCCTGGTCTGATTGGGGACATGGGGGCACCCCTGGAATTATATGGCACACATGCGGGCATCCCTGGACTGATACGGGACACATGAAGGCACCCATGGAATTATACGGCACATATGCGGGCACCCCAGGATTTATATGGGACACATGGGAGCACCCCTGGAATTATACGGCACACAGGCGGGCACCCCAGGACTGATACGGGACACATGGAGGCACCCATGGAATTATACGGCACACATGTGGGCACCCCTGGATTTATACGGGACACATGGGGGCACCCATGGAATTATATGGCACACATACGGGCATCCCTGGACTGATACGGGACACATGGAGGCACCCATGGAATTATATGGCACACATACGGGCATCCCTGGACTGATACGGGACACATGGAGGCACCCATGGAATTAAACGGCACATATGCGGGCACCCCATGACTTATATGGGACACATGGGGGCACCCATGGAATTATGTGGCACACATGCGGGTACCCCTGGACTGATATGGGACTAATGTGGGCACCCCTGGACTGATATGGCACACATGCAGGCACCCCTGGACTGATACGGGACACATGCGGGCACCCCTGGACTGATACAGCACATTTAACAGCCCTTGCCATAAAATATAAATAACACCTTTCTTTTCTTTTAATAAAAAAAGGGGGGCAGCTCCCCTGGACTGATACGGGACACTGGGCAGCACAGCTGGACTGATATGGGACACTGGGCAGCACAGCTGGACTTATAGCAGGCAGTCCTGCAGTAAAAAAGTAAAATGTTTTCTTCTTTCTTTCTTAGTTGTCCCCCACAGCAGTTCCATATAGCGGCCTCTCCCCTAGTAGTGCGTAGTGCCCACATAATAGCACCCTTAGTAATGCCCTTTTAATAGTGGTACCTTCAGTAGTTCCTCCTTAGTATAGTTTCCATCACAGTAGCTCCCCCTTAGTAGATGTATCCTGGCCGCTCCGCAGTTCCCCCTTAGATTATGTACCCTTTCGTTTTCCCTGTCCAGCAGCCCCCATTAAGTTATGCATCCTATTAGTTCCCACTTGTTTGTCCCCCCCTGTAGCCCCATAGCTTTCCCCTCTGTTGTTTGTCCCCCCAGCAGCCCCCATAGTGTCCCCCTCGTGCTGCAGACAGCATGCTTTTCCCTCTGCTGTTTGTCCCCTTCCTGTAGCCCCCATAGTGTCCCCCTTCTGTTGCAGACAGCACGCTTTTCCCTCTGCTGTTTGTCCCCTTCCTGTAGCCCCCATAGTGTCCCCCTCCTGTTGCAGACAGCACGCTTTCCCCTCTGCTGTTTTTTATACCTCCCAACTTTGGCCGCTCAGCATGCGGGCGGCTGCTGCTGCGCGCCGTATGCGCGCCGAAATTTTCGGGGGTGTGGCCTAATTTGGGGCATGGCCTATACTCGCGGCTCTCCCGCGAGGCCACGCCCCCATTTTGCCGCTATGGGGGCATGACCCAGAGGCTCTGTGAGCATGCGCACAGCGTTTATTCCCCGCTGCTTAGCAGCTGACAGGGGGGACTCCCAACAGCCCCCCCACACCGCGGGACACTGCCGCCCACGGGTGGGACAGCGGGACAGGCCCTGATAATCGGGACTGTTCCGCTAAAATCGGGACTGTTGGGAGGTATGCTGTTTTTCCCCCCTTCAGCCCCTATAGTGTCCCCTTCCTGCTGCAGACAGCACGGATACATCCGTGCTGTCTGACTTTCACACACAGACTGAAGATGGCGCCGGTCAGGGGCGGGCTGGGCCGGGGGGCAGAGTGCCATATGCCCCCCGGGCCGCTTACCCACCCACTGGCTGCGGGCCGTGCTGCGGCTGGATCAGCTTCTCCAGCCCTCCTGCACTGGCCGCGGCTTACAGAACACGGCCGCGGCTACAGGAAAATGGCCGCCGGCCCCCTGCACTGAGGACATGTTCTCAGTGCAGGAGGCCGGCGGCCATTTTCCTGTAGCCGCGGCCGTGTTCTGGAAGCCGCGGCCAGCGCAGGAGGGCTGGAGAAGCTGATCCAGCCGCAGCACGGCCCGCAGCTAGCGAGTGGGTAAGCGCTCTCCCCCCCCCCCCTCCCTCACCCCAGCATATGTGTTTCTGTCACTGTGGGGGCATATCTGGCACTGTGTGGGGGCATATCTGGCACTGTGTGGGGGCATATCTGGCACTGTGTGGGGGCATATGTGTATCTGGCACTGTGGGGGGCATATCTGGCACTGTGGGGGCATATATGTATTTGGCACTGTGGGGGCATATGTGTATCTGGCACAGTGGGGCATATGTGTATTTGGCACTGTGGGGGCATATGTGTATCTGGCACTGTGGGGGCATATGTGTATTTGGCACTGTGGGGGCATATGTGTATCTGGCACTGTGGGGCATATGTGTATTTGGCACTGTGGGGGCATATCTGGCACTGTGGGGGCATATGTGTATCTGGCACTGTGGGGGCATATGTGTATCTGGCACTGTGGGGACATATGTGTATCTGGCACTGTGGGGGCATATGTGTCTGGCACTGTGGGGGCATATGTGTATTTGGCACTGTGGGGGCATATGTGTCTCTGGCACTGTGGGGGCATATGTGTCTCTGGCACTGTGGGGGCATATCTGGCACTGTGGAGGCATATGTGTCTTTGGCACTGTGGGGGATATGTGTCTCTGGCACTGAGGGGGCATATGTGTCTCTGGCACTGTGGGGGCATATGTGTCTCTGGCACTGTGGGGGCATATGTGTCTCTGGCACTCTGGGGGCATATCTGGCACTGTGGGGGCATATGTGTCTTTGGCACTGTGGGGGAATATGTGTCTCTGGCACTGTGGGGGCATATGTGTCTCTGGCACTGTGGGGGCATATGTGTCTCTGGCACTCTGGGGGCATATCTGGCACTGTGGAGGAATATGCGTATTTGGCACTGTGGCAGAATATCTGGCACTGTGGCGGCATTTGTGTCTGGCACTGTGGGGGCATATGTGTATTTGGTACTGTGGCGGAATATCTTGCACTGTGGGGGCATATCTGGCACTGTGGACATCACATTGTGCGGTGTAATGGGCATCATGGTATGGGGCGTAATGGACATTACGGTGTGGGGAGCATTGGGTAATTGCCATCACAGTATGGGGTGTAATGGGCATCAAGGTGTGCAGCATAATGTGTAATTAGCATCACAGTGTGCGGTGTATTGAGTAATTAGCATCGCAGTGTTGGGCGTAATGTGTAACTGGCATCATGGTGTTCAGCATAATGTGTAATTGGCATTACGGCATGTGGCTTTATGTGTAATGGGTATTACAAGGTTCGCTAAAATGTGCAATCTGCAGGTACACAATACAATCATGGTACAGGCAACGCCCCTTATGATAGGCCACGCCCCTAATTTTTCGGCGCGCAACGGCGCGCAAAAGCATTCCTTCCGACGGTGACTTGGCTGATTATGGGCCAGTGCTCTGGACTTGCCCCCTAGGCTAAAAGTTGCCAGCCAGCCCCTGGCGCCGGTAGCCAGGACTTATATAGAGATCCGGTCTCGCGAGAATCCGATGCGGGGTAATGACGTTTAGGCCTCGGTTTCAACCCAGATTATCGGCGGGATGGATGCCAACGGCTCGAGAACGCCTCGGATAAGGTAAGTTTGGGGGGGGGGGGTTTGGATCTATGGGGATTGCATTAGAGCCGACTGCCTTACTGGAGAGCCATTAACCAGCTGGACACCCGGGCCCTATCTGGTATTTACTATCAGCACACTCATTGAAACTGATATCTCCTGTCAGTTCCACCAGCTCTGCTAATTGCAATCAGTGCACCTTACTGAATCTTGCTATATCCAGGTGTTATGAGATTATATAGTATTAGGCTTGTTTGAACTGACTATATTTATCAGTTCCGTCAATTATCAATGATTGGGAGTGCTAATGAAGGGATGCTTACCTGCTTTTTGTAATTTTGGTGACTTAGAGATTTGGGCCCTTATTCAGATCTGATCGCAGTACATATTTGTTCTCAAAATGGGCAAAACCATGTGCACTGCAGGTGGGGCAGATGTAACATGTATAGAGAGTTAGACTAGTATGAGTTATTATTTTTCTGTGCAGGCTAAATACTGGCTGCATTATTTTTACACTGAAATTTAGATTTCAGTTTCTACACACCCCACCCAAATATTACTCCCTTTGCACATGTTACATCTTCCCCACCTGCAGTGCACATGGTTTTGTCCATTTTGTGACTGTGATCAGTTCTAAATAAGGCCCTTGGTCTCTGAGTTATCCCCCACTAGCAACACCCTGTGCACTAGAGACATATCCATTCTCTTGTATATGCCATATTATGGGGTGTTGTGTGTAAAATGTTGAGGGAAAAAATAATTTATTCCAATTTGAAATAAGGCTGTAAAAAGTAAAATGTGGAAAAAGTGAAGCGCAGTGAATACTTTCCAGATGCACTATACCAGTGGTAGTCAACCCTAGCCCTCGAGAGCTACCAACAGTTCACATTTTCCAGACAACCTAGCTGCTGCACAGCTGCACTCATTAATCACTGACACATTTTAACAGATCCACAGATGGAGCTAATTAGCTCACTTGTGATTCTGTGAGGAGACCTGCAAAACATGCACTGTTGGTAGCTCTCGAGGACTAGGGTTGGCTACCCCAGCACTATACTGTAGAATGTATAATGAAGAGTGATCATATGAATTGAAATTAATTGCAAAGTTCCTTTTTAAAATGATCTTAATCCTATAAACATCATTACCACTGCATTTCAGCCCTGCGACAAAAGGACCAAGGGCCCGATCAGAATATGCGGCCACGACCGTGCAAGCGAATCCCCGCCTTCCATACGGATCGCCACCTGCCGTCCGTACGCGGATATGTGGCGATCCGCATGAAATTGGACGGGGATACGCCTCCTCCGTCTTGGGAACAGCCCCTGCATTCGATGGTCGCCGAACATCGAATGCAGGGCCGCACGCTCCACCAGGTCCCGCCACACAAGACCACACGGACACTTGTCCGTGTGAAATCATGTATGGGGGCGGGCAGCTGACATCCGGCGATGTCAGATGCCCGCCCCGTACCCACGCGTCACGGCCTCATTACCATGCATACGCCCCGCGTTTGCATGGGAACGCCCATGAAACGCGGGGCGTATGCATAGGGTAATGAGGCTAAGTAGCCCCTCACGCCCCTCTACGCCCCCTGTGCGGCGTATAAAGAATCCGTGCGGCGAAATCGCCTGCACATGCGCAGAGTGACCTCTGCACATGCGCAGACGATCAACATCGGCGGGCCGTCCGCATGCGGGAATATCCGCACCGATCAGAATAAGGCCCCAACTGACCATGTCAGTGACTCTCTTGTTAACACTGATTAGAACAAGGTTGGAGATCACTCTGTTATGCTTTTAAAATAACAGACTGGAAGCTTTAAAAGAGGGTAATGCTTGAAATAATTTTCTTCCTCTGTTCACCATTTTTACCTGCAAGGTAACGTGCAGTTATCACTGATTTTGCACAAATAGGGCTTCACGGGCAAGAATATTGCTCTAGTAAGATTGTACCTCAATCAGCCATTTATCGATTCATCAAGAACTTCAAGGAGAGAGTTTCAATAGGTGCAAATAATTTAAGGCGCCCAAGAACATCTAGCAAGCACCAGGACTTTCTCTTAAGGTGCGTACACACGGGGGGAGATATATTGCTAGCAATATATTGCTTGCAATATATTGCTGAGCAATATATTGCTCAGTGTCTCTTTTTCAACAAGCGACCAGAGATGGTCGCTGTTGAAAACGAACCTCTGCTGGGGGAGCAGCAGAGGTAATTAGCTGGTCGCAGGAGCAAGCTCCTGCGACCAGCGATTACAATGGGGCAGAAAACGGGAGCGCGCACCCGGCGATTTATCGCCGGTGCACACTCCCAATCACTGGCAATATGGTCTCCTGCGACCATATTCCCAGCGATTATAGCACTTATCTCCCCCGTGTGTACACAGCATTATAGCTGATTCAGCTGCAAGATTGGGGCTCTACCAGTGCAGAGCTTACTCAAGAATTGCAGAATGCATGTGTGAGTGTTATCAATGTCCATATAAGATTAAACCGATAGACGATAAGTGAAGTGCGCAGTTTACATACTGTGTCTCTAAACCCAGAGCCAGATTAAGGTCTAAATGGGCCTGGAGCTGAATAATCAAGGGCCTATTATGTGCAATAATAGGGTTTGTGGCCAGCACCTAATAATGTGGGTGGCGTGACCTGTGTTCTGGTTGGGTGGACTGCTCATAGGTGTGTCTGTATTTGTGTAACTACTTTCAACTAATTATATATGCCTGGAAGAGGCAGGGGGCTGGCATAAGAAAAATGCAGGGAGATACAGTATATTGGTGGGTGCACTCCAATGGTGCACCCGCAGGAAGTCAATGTACTAAGATGCGGAGGTGAGGCGGAACTGCAGTCATAAAAAAAATACTGAAAGCCGAAACTTGGTAGACAACATTTTAGCACCTTTTATCTGGTCACCTAAGTTTACCACACCATATACCCCTTATACAAATCATGCAACACAATAGTAACCCCCTTATACTGTACTTGCCTCTTACACATTATGCCACTATGGCACACAGATTGAGTCACAATTCACGTTATGACACACAGATTAAGACAAAATTTACATTGTGCCACATGGATTGAGCCAAAATACACTACACCAGGCATATCCAAACAGTGGCCCTCCAGCTGTTGTGAAACTACACATCCCAGCATGCCTTGACATATTTTTAGCATTCCCTAATAGCAAAACTGTGGCAATGAATGATGGGACTTGTAGTTTCACAACAGCTGGAGGGCGATAGTTTGGACATGCCTGCACTATACCAAACAGATTGAGCAATAATGCACAATATGCTTCATAAATAGAGGCAATGACGTGCATTAAAAATTTACACCATAATGCCCATTACATGGTAAGACACACACCATAATCTCCATTACGTATTATGCCAAACACCATAATGCCTATTAAAATTTATGCTACATAAGTGTTGCTTACCTACATGTTCATTGCCAGGGGTTCCATGTTCATTGCCAGGGGTTCCATGCTCATTGCCATGTGGGATTACATGCTCATTTCCAAGGGGGGATACATGCTCGTGGTAACTTGGGGACAGCCGCCGCTGGGCAGAAATGACAGCCATTGACAGCCGGGCAGAGAGCAGGGGGCTGCCTGGCTGTATTCAGAGCACTGCTATTTGAAATAATACCCCTTTCACACCAGAAAATGCAGGGATATACCTAGGAATATGGTCCCAGGATCATGCAGAGACATTCCCGGACTGGCCTCTTTTACACCAGCCTAGTCCCTGCATTTTCTGGCGTGAGGGGGAGAGAAAACCACCCCTCCCTCCTTTAAACAACCAGCTATATCTTCAGAACCAACTGACCCATTAAGGGCCGTCTTAACAATCTAGTGGGCCCCTGGGCAAAATAATTTTTAGTGTGGCGGGAGATCCGGGCAGCAGCTGTCAGCGGCATCTGTCTAGGCAGAGGCAGCGGCGACTCATCGGTGGCGGCGGGCATCCAGGCAGCGGTGGGCCTGGGAGCTTGATGTAGCAGTGTGTGGTAGGGATCCTGGCAGCAGCTGTCAGTGTTGTCTGTCCAGGCAGCTTGCTCAGAACTTGATGTAGCGCTATTTGCTGCTGGGCGGGAAGGGCTGCAGATTTTGAAAATACTGGCCGGACACTGATTGGCTGAGCATCCGGCCAATCAGCGTCCGGCCAGACTTTTCAAAATCAGCAGCGCTTCCCGCCCGGAGGCAAATAGCGTTACATCAAGGTCTGAGTCGCTACTGCCCGGAGGATCCCCGACACATGCTGCCCAGATTGCTACATCAAGCCTCCCGCTGCCCGGATCACCACCGTCCCCACTGACAGCTGCTGCCTGGATCCCTGCCACACGCCCTCCGGATCGCTACATTAAGATTCCAGTTCCCTGCTGCCTTGATCACTGCCGCCACTGCTGAGTTGCCGCTGACCGCATCCCCGCCACCCACCGCCATTCCCCAGCGCAGTGCCGTCTTCTCCATTGGGCTGGGCCCCTACAATCCTTGGGCCCCTGGGCAACTGCCCATTCAGCTCAATGGGAAAGACGGCCCTGGACCCATTTACATGTAGGTTTCGAATGATTTTGGTCCCGTGAAACTGGGCCGTTTGGTTCCAGAGAAATCTGTCCTCTAACGACATGAACAGCCATGAAATTACATTTCAGAACTGAAAAAAATTGGTTTGCCCGCAATATCTTTAGAACCAATGAACCCATATGGACCACGTATCAGATTGAAGGCCCAGGGATTTGGGCTCGACTGAGATCAACCTCGAGCTTCTGTGATGCCGGAGGGGGAACTGGCAGCCGCTGGAACCGGGTGGAGGTCGGAATTAGCGGGTCCCATGTTATCCTATGGGGAAAACGTTCCAGGTTTGCATGGCAGTATCTCCGGTTCCCGGGGGGCTAGCAACGCGGGGCTGGGCTTGTTGGAAAGCCCTGGCCCTCAGCTATTTGTAGAGTGGGCCTGGAGCTGTAGCTCCATCAGGCCCATTGTTAATCCGGCCCTGGCTGTAGGTAAAGAACAAATCCTTTTTTGCCCTCTTATACTTCAAACTACAAGTAATCTACTGAAAAAGTTTCCAATCTCTAGTGTTGGAGAAAAAAAATCGTGTGTTGGTAATATAAAAATAGTTAAATGACCTGGTATTTCCAGGTGGTCTCAACTAAAACTTTTAACCAGACACAACACTATTTAACTGCAAAAAGCAGATGGAATTTGGCCTAAGCAGTATGGTAAAGATTTAGATGAGCAATATTGTGTCTATTTGAACTCTTCCACTTCTCTCTACTTGTAATCCAAAGCAAAAATTCCCAATTTCAATAGCTGGGGGAAAAAAGCATTTGCCAGTAATGTCAAAACACGTACAACACCTGGTGTTCCCATGTGGTCTCCCAACCAATTATTAACCAGGCCCAACACTGCTAAGCTGCCAAAAATCAGACGAGATTGTGCCTATCCAGTTTAGTATGGCTGTAGGTGAAGAACAAATCCTTATTTTTTTTTATTTTATTGGGAGCCAATTAGCCTACCACTATATTTTTGGATTGTGGGAGGAAACCGGAGCACCTGGAAGAAACCAATGCAAGTAAGGGGAGAATATACAAACTCCGCACAGTTAGGGCAATGGTGGGAATCGAACCCGTGACCTCATTGCTGTGAGGTAGTAATGCTAAGCATTACACCATCTGTAATGCCCCAGAATGAATAATGGCAGAAGTGGGTTTGGCCGCAGCATGGTAAGGCCTAAGTAATCTGTTATTCTATGGATCTTGTTCAACAAAGTCAAATACAGCATATATTAAAGAGCAAAAATATGTTTGATCATGGCCAAACATAAAGGAAGAATTTAATAAATCAGAAATAATTGTAATTCCTTCCACCCCTGCCTCTAATGTAGGGTGGCACAGACTAACCAATTCAGAGTACCGTCATATGGAGTATTCTTTCATCCAGAGTGGTAGATATGGTCTGATATTATTATCCACCACTTCCATGTATCTGGGAAGTGGAAGCAGGGGCTGGCTGGCAATTTTTAGCCTGGGGGGCAAGTCAAGAGCACCGGCCCATATGTATTAATAAAAAAAAAAAAAAAAGACACCAAAGGCTGCTCCCCTGTATAATATCAGGACACCACAGGCTACTCCCCCTGTCTTATAATAATAATTGGACCCCACAGGCTGCTCCCCCTGTAGAATAACAGAAACCCACAGGCTGCTCCCCCTGTATAATAAAAGTATACTACAGGCTGCTCCCCCTGTATAATAACAGGACTCCACAGGCTGCACCTCTGCATGATGATAATAATAATAATAATAATAATAATAATAATAACTGGACCCCAGAGCTGCTCTCCCTGTATAACAGGACACCATAGGCTGCTCCTCCTGTATAATAACAGAACCCCACAGGCTGCTCCCCCTGCATAATAATAATAATAACTGGACACTAAAGGCTGCTCTCCCTGTATACCAGGACACTACAGGCTGCTCCCCCTGTATAATAACAGGACCCCAGAGGCTGCTCCCCCTGCATAATAATAACTGGACCCCAGAGGCTGCTCCCCTGTATAATAACAGGACCCACAGGCTGCTCCCCCTGTATAATAACGAGGCCCCACAGGCTACTCCCCCCTGTGTAATAAAATTACACCACAGGCTGCCCCCTATATAAAAGACACAACAGGCTACTCCCCTTGTATAATAGGACCCCACAGACTGCTCCACCTGTATACCAGGACTCGACAGGCTCCTCCCCCATGTATAATAATGGGACATTACAGGCTGCTCTCCCTGTGTAATAATGGAACCCCACAGGCTGCTCCCCCTGCATAACAGGACTCGACAGGCTCCTCCCCCATGTATAATAATGGGACATTACAGGCTGCTCTCCCTGTGTAATAATGGGACCCCACAGCCTGCTCCCCCTGCATAACAGGACTCGACAGGCTCCTCCCCCATGTATAATAATGGGACAATACAGGCTGCTCTCCCTGTGTAATAACAGGACCCACAGGCTGCTCCCTACTCCCTCTTACCTGATCTTGACATCGGAGTCGGACACCTACTGTAGGCGGGCTGCAGCACAGGCTGGAACTGTTCAACTGAAGTAAGCTGGAACGCAGAGAGCAGCGCGCACAGCCCCATTGGTCTCCATAAACATGGCCGCCGGCCTCCTGCACTGAGGACATGTCTAGTGCAGAAGGCCGGCGGCCACATTTATGGAGACCAGTCCGAAACTGGTCAGCACTTAGCCGTGGCTGCAGCAGCAGCCACCGAACTAGGCGGCCCGCATACAATTCGTTTGAGCAGCCCGGGGGGCACATGGCATCCTGCCCCCCGGCCCAGCCCGCCCCTGAGTGGAAGTGTGGTATAGCTGTAGGCGAAGAGCTATTCCTTTTTTACTCTCTTATACTGCTATCTACAAGCAATCTACTGAAAAAGTTTTCAATCTCTGATGATGGAGAAAAAAAACCCCATGTGTTGGTAATATAAAAAGACCTACAGGACCTGGTAAAAGCAAGTGGTCTCAACTAAAACTACTAACCAGGCACAACACTGTTTAGCTGCCAAAAGCAGATGGGATTGGGCCTAAGCAGTGTGGGAAAGATTTAGATGAGGGATATTGTACCTATTTGACCTGCTCCACTTCTCTCTAATAGGAATCCAAAGCAAAAATTTCCAATTTGAATAACTGGGGAAAAGCATTTGCCAGTAATGTCAAAACACCTACAACACTGGTGATCCCATGTGATCTCCCATCCATTTACTAACCAGGCCCACCAATGCTTAGCTGCCAAGATCAGACGAGATTGTGCCTATCTAGTCTGCTATGGCTGTAGGAAAAAAAACAGATCCTTTTTTGCCGTCTTATACTTCTATCTACAAGCAATCTACTGAAAAAGTTTCCAATCTCTAGTGTTGGAGAAAAAAAGTCATGTGTTGGTAATATAAAAAGACCTACAGCACCTGGTATTTGCAGGTGGTCTCAACTAAAACTACTAACCAGACACAACACTGTTTAGCTGCCAAAAGCAGATGGAATTGGGCCTAAGCAGTATGGCAAAGATTTAGATGAGCGATATTGTGTCTATTTGATCTCTTCCACTTCTCTCTTCTAGTAATCCAAAGCAAAAATTTCCACTTTGAATAACTGGGGAAAAAAAGAAAAGGGGATTTTTGTAAGAATTTACCGTTCAAACCCCTTTCTCTGAGTCCAGTCCGGTGACACAGCTAACCTTGGGATGTAGGCGGGTCCGCAGGAGCCAGGCACCTATGCTGAAAGTTTTGGGGAGCAGGCTCCTCCCCTTCTGCATCCCACAATGCTTCAGTTCAATTTCAAGAGCACACTAGGATACAAAACTCAGAACAATGCCTGAACATCATATATGCATATCCCTAAGCCATAAAATGATAAAACATGAACGGTATAACTTAATTTCATAAACCATAACATGATAAAACATGAACAATATAACTTAATTTTATAAACCATAACATGCTAAAACATGAACAGTATAACTTACTGAGCGTAAGGGGAGGGATCGCTGTGTCACCGGACTGGACTCAGAGAAAGGGGTTCGAACGGTAAGTTCTTAAAAAAATTCCCTTTTCTCTTTCATCCAGTCCGGTGACACAGCTAACCTTGGGACGTTCACGCGCCGGTACTATGGGAGGGTACGCTCAGATCGCTAGTTCTCATCACTGCATGTCCAAATGAAGTGTCCTCCAACGCGAACTCATGAAACCTGTAAAATTTGGTAAAGGTGTGAACAGAGGACCAGGTGGTCGCCCCACACATGCTCCGCTGTAGCCCCATGGTGCACGGTCCACGAGGAAGCGACTGACCTGGTGGTATGGGCATTTATCCATAAAGGAACCGGTCTACCTACCTTACAGTAGACAAAGGCAATAGTAGACCTCAATCAACGAGCAATGGTCTGCTTTGAAGCAGGCCACCCAAACGCATGTACGTCATACAATACCAAAAGCAAATCAGATTTGCGAATGACCTTTACCCTCTCCACGTAAATTCGCAAGGCGCGAACTACGTCCAAACTCTTCCATTTGTCCCTATGACCTGAAAACACCGGAAGAACAATGTCTTGGTTAAAACAAAAGACAGTGTAGAAAAGTAGGCACTGTTCCAAGTACAGCCCTATCATCATAAAATAACAAAAACGGTGACTTGCAGGACAAGGCACCCAACTCTCAAACACGCCTTGCTGAAGCCATGCCCAACAAAAAAGTCAGTTTCCAAGAAACATACCTAAGATCAGCTGATCTTAAAGGCTCAAAGCGGGATTTTGCAAACAGACAGAACTAGATACAAATCCCACGGATCCACAGTTTGCCTGTATGAAGATTTAAGTCTTGTCACTCCTTGCAAAATGGTCTGAACCTCGGGAAATAGATACCCTATTTTGAAAGAAAAACGATAATGCAGGCAAATGCATTTTCACAGACTGTAGACTAAGACCTGCCGAAAAAAAAACACCCTGCAAAAACTCCAAAAGTCTTGAAAACTTTGAACCTTGACGTGCAAACTCACTGACGTTCACACCTCCTGATGTAAATCTTCCAGACCCTATGGTAGTTACCTGCTGATACAGGCTTACGAGCATAGTCCTGAGCATGGTCTGTATAACTGCATCCGAAAACCCCTTCTTTATTAGTAAGACAGTTTCATAAGCCACGCCATCAAATTGAGACGAGCTAAGTCCAGGTGTAGAAAACAACCCTGCTTTAAGCAAATCCGGCCACAGAGGAAGACGACAAGGGTCCGTCGGCAACCACAGTATGTCTGAATCCACGACCTCCTGGGCCTGTAATTAGAATGGCTTGCACTCCCTGGCCCTTCAGGCGTTTCAATACCTTCGGTATCATTGGAAATGGTGGGAAAAAGTAGACCAGCTTAAAATGCCAAAGAATTGTCAAAGCATCTACTGCAAAAGCTGTCGGGTCCCTTGACCCGGAGCAAAACCTCAGTACCTGACAGCTGCTGCTTGATGCCATTAGGTCTATCTCTAGAAGACCCCAGCGGTCCACAATCTCATGGAACACTTCCTAATGAAGTGTCCATTTTCCCTCCAGCAGATTTTCTTTGCTGAGGAAATCCGCTTCCACATTCCGGACCCCCGGAATGAACACAGCTGATAATACTGGAATATTGGTTTCTGCCCAGGTAAAGATCCACAATACCTCCTTCATTGCCGTCTTGCTGCGAGTGCCGCCCTGGTGATTCAGGTAAGCCACCGTTGTGGTCATGTCTGACTGTATTCGTAGCAGTGATCCCTTCAGGATCCATACCGCCTGAAGTTCAAAGATATTGATCGGGAGACTGGATTCTTCCGTGGACCAGGGACCCTGCACCCGTAGGTGAAGGACTACTGCTCCCCAACCCCGGAGACTGGCGTCTGTTGTTATTACCAGCCAGACCCAGGAGCAAAGGGAACTTCCCAACTGCAAGGTCTCTATATCTGTCCACTAGTTCAGGGACTCTCTCGACCCCTGAAACAGAAGCAGCTTCTCCTGCCTCATGGTCTTTGCATTCCCTGACCAACATGACAGGATGTTCCACTGATACATTCTCGAGTGGAATATGGCAAACTGAAGAGTCTCGAACGTTGCCACCAATTTCTCAAGCAACCATACTCCCTGCCACACCATCGGTGCAGGACCTTGTGTAATGGCTAACCCCATTTGACAACTATCCGTTGCCATGGATTCTGGTAGAATCACCCTGTGAAGGAGCATGTCCAATATCACCCCCAGAAACTGCAGTTTCTGAGTGGATGCTAACAGAGACTTGGGAAGATTTAGCCACCACCCCTGAACTCATAAGAATTGAGTTGCGATGCTCAGATGTGTCTGAAGCTTCTCTGACAACTCCGCCAGGTGGTCAAGATAAGAAATACTTGTTATTCCTTTCAGTCTGAGGACTGCAGCCATACTCTCGGTGCCGTTGCCCAACCAAACAGCAGAGGTGGAAAATGCCAATGGTTCTCTCCTATTGCAAGTTGGAGTCAGGACTGATGTTCCCTGTAAATGGACACATGGATATGCGCATCCTGAATATCCACAGATGCCAGAAACTCTCCCGGCTCTATGCTTAGGATTGTTGAGCGCACTGACACCATGCAAAACTATCCACCCATAGGTGAAGATTAAAAGATTTCAAATTTAGAATAGGTCTGAAAGACCCGTCTAGTCTAGGAACTAAGAAAAATGATTGAATAAAGCCTTTCTTTCTTTCCTCCTGAGGTACCAGGACCACTACCCCCTTTTCTTTGAGAGACAAAGCTGCCCCCAGAAGCGCAGATCTCAGAGACGCGGTTCTTGGTAATGGGGTAGGTAGAAATCTCTTTGAAGGGACTCCCCTAAGATTTATCCGGTAACCTTCGGAAACAATGGAATAAACCCGAGGATCCCTGGTGGACTCTTTCCACCTGTCCCGAAACAGCAGGAGGCGATCACCCCCCTGAGCCCAGAAGGGGAGCCTCTGCCTCGTCATGCAGAGGACTTATCAACCCCATTGCTGTGTGTTTCTTTGCAAAGGCCCCAAACCACGATTTGGAAGTCCTTCCTCTACCTGCCTGGAATCTGCCTTGCCCTGCCTGTCCTCTGTTGGAAGCTCCGCCCCGAAAGGAGGAACGAAAGGACGGATTAAAAATGCCAAACTTAAACGGTAAAGTCTCAAGAGACTGTTTTGGATTCACTATCTGCTTCTCAAGCCAAAAAGCTCTTCTGGCTGTAACAGAGGTTGGGGATACCTTAGACGCCATTGTAGAGCCATCCTCACTAGCCTCACAAATGTACTCTGCAGCACATCTCAACTTTTCAGCCAATATAACGGCTTCTGAATAGGCTGGAGATGACCGCTCAAGTCCTCTGCCCACTTAATCATTGCTCTTGCAACCCAGGCAGAAGCAATAATGGAAACGCAGTGTAAAACCCACACCTTCAAAGATTGCTTTAAGGCAACCTTCTACTTTTTTACCACTGGATCCTTAAAGACCGCACCCCCTTGCACTAGCAAGCCTGTAGACTTAGTTAATCTGGTCACGGATGCATCAACCAATGGAACATTTTCCCATAACCTCACATGGATCTAAGGCATGGGATACATATTGGCATATTTCCTAGCCATTAAAAACCTCTTATCAGGGTTTTTCCATGCTTCCCCTCGCAAGGAAGTCAGTCCTTCATCAGAAGGAAAACAAACAGGGTCCCTGCGACTCTTTTTAAATACACAGTGCGCAGGGACTTCTCTTCATGAGAAAGATTTAGGGGGACATTTACCAAAATGGATTCGTAGAAAAAAGGTGTATTCGTAGGGAGAAATACACCTTTTTTTTACGAATTTGTATTTTCGGGATTTACAATCCCAAAAATACAACAATTCGTAGTCCTAAAGATGGAACATTCGTATTTGTATTTACAAATACGAATGTCTACACCATCGATAGAATACGACAGAAATCACCATTCAAAAGAATGGTGGTTTCTGATGTACTAAGCAGCCGTACTGATAATACGGCTCCTTAGTGGTGTAAAACACCCACGCAAATATGACAGGAAAATAGAACACCATTTTCATGTCGTATTTGCGTTTTAGCCTGCACGGATCAGTCAGATCCGTGCAGGCTTCAGGGTAAAAAAATAGAAAAAATAAATAAATAAAAAAAAAAAAACCGGCGTGGGGTCCCCCCCACAGCCGAAACCAGCACCAGGCTGACAGAGGCTGGAGCCGGTAATTAAAAATCAGGGAACCCGACAAATAGGGATTCCCTGATTTTTAACAACCAGCCCCAGGCTCCTGCTCTGGGGCTGGTTCCCAAAATACGGGGGACAAAATGAGTAGGGGTCCCCCGTAGTTTAAGAACCAGCCCCAGGCAAAACCAGCCAGCAGGTAATGCCACAGCCGGGGGGAGACTTTTTATGCAAGTCCCCCCGGCCAAAGCATTAACCCTACCGACCAGTCAGCCTGGCCAGGGGCCCTGGGGGAGTGGGGACCCCCCCAATAAAGGGGTCCCCCCCCTCCAGGACTTACCTGACCAGGCTGAAGCCTGGTGCTGTCCTCGATGCCCCTGGGCGGTGGGCATCGAGCTGATAGTGTTGTAAAAAATAGAACAAACTATTGTTTTTTACTGTGGCACTACAAGTGCCAGCAAGCTGGGACTTGGAGAACCACAAGTCCCAGCCTGCTGGGCATTAACGGGCCCGCTGGGTCTTGTAGTGCAACAGTAAAAAAAATAGTTAAATAAAACACACTGACACCCATTTTAAATAAAAGTTTAATACACACAATACACACATACTGATACTTACCTATCTTGATCCCGTTGGTAGGTCGCTGGCTCCGGTGTCGGTGGCTCCGTGTCGGCGGCTCCGTTGTCGGCGGCTCCGTGTCGGCGGCTCCGGGGTCGGCGGCGTCCTGTCCGAAGATAATCCATGTTGGACCTGTGGAAGGAAATCCTACTCACCCAGGTCCTGCATGGATGGTCTTCGTTCTTCATCTGTCGACATCCAGGTCTTCTGACAGCTGCTGGCGACTTCCAGCAGCTGTCGGCATCTTCCGCGACGCTCCCCGGCTTTTAGAGCCGGAGAGAACCTTCCTGTTGAATTCTGGCCAATCAGGAGCCGCCTAGCCGCCTAGCAGCCAATCAGGATTGGCTGCTAGGCGGCTCCTGATTTTTTTTTTACTGTGGCACTACAAGACCCAGCGGGCCCGTTAATGCCCAGCAGGCTGGGACTTGTGGTTCTCCAAGTCCCAGCTTGCTGGGGAGGCTTGCTGGCACTTGTAGTGCCACAGTAAAAAACAATAGTTTGTTCTATTTTTTACAACACTATCAGCTCGATGCCCACCGCCCAGGGGCATCGAGGACAGCACCAGGCTTCAGCCTGGTCAGGTAAGTCCTGGAGGGGGGGGACCCCTTTATTGGGGGGGTCCCCACTCCCCCAGGGCCCCTGGCCAGGCTGACTGGTCGGTAGGGTTAATGCTTTGGCTGGGGGGACTTGCATAAAAAGTCTCCCCCCGGCTGTGGCATTACCCTGCTGGCTGGTTTTGCCTGGGGCTGGTTCTTAAAATACGGGGGACCCCTACTCATTTTGTCCCCCGTATTTTGGGAACCAGCCCCAGAGCAGGAGCCTGGGGCTGGTTGTTAAAAATCAGGGAATCCCTATTTGTCGGGTTCCCTGATTTTTAATTACCGGCTCCAGCCTCTGTCAGCCTGGTGCTGGTTTCGGCTGTGGGGGGGACCCCACGCCGTTTTTTTTTTTTTTATTTATTTATTGAATTTTTTTTTACACCTTGCAGCCTGCACGGATCTGACTGATCCGTGCAGACTGCCTACAAATAATTCGTATTAGCAGCCGTATATACGGCTGCTAATACGAATTCCTACGACATCGGAGGGTTACAAAGCAGTCGTATATGACTGCTTTGTAACTGATCCTCCGGAACACGACTTTGCATACGACTTAAACAGTCGTATGCAGTCGTAGGGAAAATACCAATACGAAAAACTAGGTTTTTCATGTTGGTAAATTTCCCCCTTAATATCTGCCTCACGGCCACAATTAAATCCTCAATACCAGGGACTGAAGAGGGAGTCTGGGCAGGAAAACCTATTAAGGAATCCTTTTGCCTGGTCAAATCCTCTGTTAGGGCATTAAAAGACCTCCCTAAAGCAGCAGCCCATGATGGTACAGCTTGCTCAGACCCAGGGACCTGCAACTCACTGGACTCACCTGAAGGGCACAATTCCCCCTGGTCCCCTTGTTCACATGTTAAATTGCCTCCGCATAATTTGCAGCAAATAACCCTGTCCAACGCTCCCTCCTCCAACCCAACAGAAATGCTTTTTTACCCTTTAGCCATGTTATAAAAACACAATACAAAATGTCAGGTAGAACACAGAATAATGCACTTATCTGTGTAGTTCTGTTGTCAACGATCTGCAAGGGTAGCGCTTTGTAGGAGAGACAGATATCTGTGTCCAGAATCCACCTCATTTCAGCTCCGCAGCATGGAGAGAAATGGCGCCAGTGCACAGAGCAGGAAGAGACCAAGTCTCTGCTTCAGCGGGGAAGGAAGCCATTTTGGCGCCTAAACCCCCTTTAGCCGCTCCCGCAAGTGCCTCTCCTTACCTCCAGTAACTCCCTTCACTGGGACCACTCGGAGTTGTCCAGAAATGCTGGACTCCTGTAAAAGACTTCACCTCCCCTAAGGGATTTCTGTCTTTAAGCTCAAAACCAAGATGGCGGGCGCCATCACGGAGGGTCTGTCCCCCAAGATCCCCTTCTACGCAAGGAGCCAGTTAGGACACCTCCGGAGCCCAGGAAACCTCTTATAAGCAGAGGCAAGCGCTGTGTAGAGGGAGCAGCAGCTTCCCTCTGCACACAGAGAGCTGACAGCCTCTGCTGCGCTCTCAGTGTGTGTGAACTTCATTATGAAGTAACACACTGGAAAACCTGCTCTAACTCTAAAGTTACTAAAATAATAAAAAACACTAGCTAAGCTAGTAAAACCAACGGAAAAAGGCAGTTGCAGCGCAGCTGCTCAGCATAGCACCCACTCCTGTGGGCACCTAAAACAAATTGAAGCATTGTGGGATGCAGAAGGGGAGGAGCCTGCTCCCAAAGACTTTCAGAATAGGTGCCTGGCTCCTGCGGACCCTCCTACATCCCAAGGTTAGCTGTGTCACCGAACTGGACGAAAGAGAAAAAGCATTTTCCAGTAATGTCAAAACACCTACAACACCTGGTGTTCCCATGTGGTCTCCCATCCAAGCATTAACCAAGACCAACACTGCTTAGCTGCCAAGATCAGACGAGATTGGGCCTATCCAGTGTAGTATGGCTATAGGTGGAGAACACTTTCTTTTTTGCCCTCTTATACTTCTACAGTATCTACAAGTAATCTACTGAAAAAGTTTGCAATCTCTAATGTTGGAGAAAAAAATCATGTGTTGGTAATATAAAAAGACTTACAGGACCTGGTATTTGCAGGTGGTCTCAACTGAAACTACAACGACATAACACTGTTTAGCTACCAAAAGCAGATGGAACTGGGCCTAAGCAGTGTGGTAAAGATTTAGATGAGCAATATTGTGTCTATTTGACCTCTTCCACTTCTCTCTACTATTAATCCAAAGCAACAATTTCCAATTTGAATAGCTGGGGAAAAAGACATTTGCCAGTAATGTCAAAATACCTACAACACCTGGTGTTCCCATGTGGTCTCCTATCCAAGTAGTAACCAGGCCCAACACTGCTTAGCTGCCAAGATCAGATGAGATTGGGCCTACCCAGTGTGGTATGGTTGTAGGTGAAGAACAAATCCTTTTTTGCCCTCTTATACTTCTATCTACAGGTAATCTACTGAAAAAGTTTCCAATCTCTATTGTTGGAGAAAAAAAATCATGTGTTGGTGATATAAAAAGACATGCAGGACCTGGAATTTGCAGGTGGTCTCAACTGAAACTAATAACCAGACACAACACTGTTTAGCTGCCAAAAGCAGATGGAATTGGGCTTAAGCAGTATGGTGAAGATTTAGATGAGCGATATTGTGTCTATATGACCTCTTCCACTTCTCTCTACTAGTAATCCAAAGCAAAAATTTACACTTTGAATAACTGGGGAAAAAAAGAAAAAGCATTTTATAGTAATGTCAAAACACCTAAAACACCTGGTCCCATGTGGTCTCCCATCCCACTAACCAAGACCAACACTGCTAAGCTGCCAAGACCAGACGAGATTGTGCCTATCCAGTGTAGTATGGCTGTAGGTGAAGAACACATTCTTTTTTGCCCTCTTATACTTCTATCTACAAGTAATCTACTGAAAAACTTTCCAATCTCTAGTGTTGGAGAAAAAAAATCATGCGTTGGTAATATAGGACCTACAGGACCTGGTATTTGCAGGTGGTCTCAACTAAAACTACTAACCAGAGACAACACTGTTTATCTACAAAAGCAAATGGAATTGGGCCTAAGCAGTGTGGTAAAGATTTATATGAGGGATTTTGGGTGACATTCTATGCTCTGCGATTTCCGTTTTTTGGCGTTATTTAGACCACAAAATGGCGATATCGCATTTTTCATTGAAATTGCCAATTTAATGTGATGCGTTAAGGGACAGAAATTGCATATTATGTGCGTTAAGGTATGCGGACCAAAAGCGCGAGATTAATTCGCACTTTTATCGCATCCAGATGTTTTCCAATACAAAAGTATACAAACCGCTTATTTAATGCTATGCGCATTCGCAATTCGCACTTTTTAGGTGTCTAATTATCGCTTATTTCAGACCTGGTTCTGTTTGGCGATTTTGCACAGAACTAATTTTGGTCAAGTGCACACATGGTTAATTTCAACACAGGTGCCCTCATTATCACTCACAAACACCCCTACATAAACCCCAACATCAGTAAGGACACCTGTGAGGGTTTAAATCATGTACATTTTGATGACTATTTTCAAGTTGCTTATCTGTGATGTGTCCCATTTGGAGGAGCTACGCAGGAGGGAGGAAGCTGGGCAACAGATCTTGGTAGCCCCCCCACTACTGGGTACCCCACGTATGTATGGTGCTCGCCTGTACCTGGACTACCTGTTGGATCAACAGGTTGTGGGGATGGTTACGCTGAACCCCATTACCCTGTTGGAGTTATATGAGCAGGTGAGAGATGTACCATTTTGTGGGAGACAACTATGCAGTGTCTACCCAGCACAAATTAATGTGTGCCC
This sequence comes from Crinia signifera, assembly GCF_055691185.1. Classification (NCBI taxonomy): domain Eukaryota; kingdom Metazoa; phylum Chordata; class Amphibia; order Anura; family Myobatrachidae; genus Crinia; species Crinia signifera. The sequence goes on along the minus strand of NW_028142016.1, from coordinate 333,226 downwards.
TCTGCTATTTGTCCACAGCCTCCACTCAGTGTGAGACCTCATGGGCCTTGGTGGTATCACAGGCCACTTTGTCTAAGCATTTAACTCAACTGTTACTTGCTATAAAGAAGTTGTTGCGGACATACATCAGCAGCCGTTACTTTTCTGCTAAGCACATGTGCCCTGTACTCCAAAATGTACCAGTGTTGTAAGTGTACTCATTAACAAATTATTGACCAATACCAATACCAATCAGGATTGGCTGCTAGGCGGCTAGGCGGCTCCTGATTGTCCAGAATTCATTCTGAGCCCAGACGCCGAACAGGAAGGTTCTCTCCGGCTCTGAAAGCCGGGGAGCGTCGCGGAAGATGCCGACAGCTGCTGGAAGTCGCCAGCAGCTGTCAGAAGACCTGGATGTCGACAGATGAAGAACGAAGACCATCCATGCAGGACCTGGGTGAGTAGGATTTCCTTCCACAGGTCCAACATGGATTATCTTCGGACAGGACGCCGACGACCCCGGAGCCGCCGACACGGAGCCGCCGACAACGGAGCCGCCGACAAGGAGCCGCCGACACCGGAGCCAGCGACCTACCAACGGGATCAAGATAGGTAAGTATCAGCATGTGTGTATTGTGTGTATTAAACTTTTATTTAAAATGGGTGTCAGTGTGTTTTATTTAACTATTTTTTTTACTGTGGCACTACAAGACCCAGCGGGCCCGTTAATGCCCAGCAGGCTGGGACTTGTGGTTCTCCAAGTCCCAGCTTGCTGGGGAGGCTTGCTGGCACTATATATATATAGTGTAGTGCCACAGTAAAAAACAATAGTTTGTTCTATTTTTTACAACACTATCAGCTCGATGCCCACCGCCCAGGGGCATCGAGGACAGCACCAGGCTTCAGCCTGGTCAGGTAAGTCCTGGAGGGGGGGACCCCTTTATTGGGGGGATCCCCACTCCCCCAGGGCCCCTGGCCAGGCTGACTGGTCGGTAGGGTTAATGCTTTGGCCGGGGGGACTTGCATAAAAAATCTCCCCCCGGCTGTGGCATTACCTGCTGGCTGGTTTTGCCTGGGGCTGGTTCTTAAAATACGGGGGACCCCTACTCATTTTGTCCCCCGTATTTTGGGAACCAGCCCCAGAGCAGGAGCCTGGGGCTGGTTGTTAAAAATCAGGGAATCCCTATTTGTCGGGTTCCCTGATTTTTAATTACCGGCTCCAGCCTCTGTCAGCCTGGTGCTGGTTTCGGCTGTGGGGGGGACCCCACGCCGTTTTTTTTTTTTTTATTTATTGAATTTTTTTTTACACCTTGCAGCCTGCACGGATCTGACTGATCCGTGCAGACTGCCTACAAATAATTCGTATTAGCAGCCGTATATACGGCTGCTAATACGAATTCCTACGACATCGGAGGGTTACAAAGAAGTCGTATATGACTGCTTTGTAACTGATCCTCCGGAACACGACTTTGCATACGACTTAAACAGTCGTATGCAGTCGTAGGGAAAATACCAATACGAAAAACTAGGTTTTTCATATTGGTAAATTTCCCCCTTAATATCTGCCTCACGGCCACAATTAAATCCTCAATACCAGGGACTGATGAGGGAGTCTGGGCAGGAAAACCTATTAAGGAATCCTTTTGCCTGGTCAAATCCTCTGTTAGGGCATTAAAAGACCTCCCTAAAGCAGCAGCCCATGATGGTACAGCTTGCTCAGACCCAGGGACCTGCAACTCACTGGACTCACCTGAAGGGCACAATTCCCCCTGGTCCCCTTGTTCACATGTTAAATTGCCTCCGCATAATTTGCAGCAAATAACCCTGTCCAGCGCTCCCTCCTCCAACCCAACAGAAATGCTTTTTTACCCTTTAGCCATGTTATAAAAACACAATACAAAATGTCAGGTAGAACACAGAATAATGCACTTATCTGTGTAGTTCTGTTGTCAACGATCTGCGAGGGTAGCGCTTTGTAGGAGAGACAGATATCTGTGTCCAGAATCCACCTCATTTCAGCTCCGCAGCATGGAGAGAAATGGCGCCAGTGCACAGAGCAGGAAGAGACCAAGTCTCTGCTTCAGCGGGGAAGGAAGCCATTTTGGCGCCTAAACCCCCTTTAGCCGCTCCCGCAAGTGCCTCTCCTTACCTCCAGTAACTCCCTTCACTGGGACCACTCGGAGTTGTCCAGAAATGCTGGACTCCTGTAAAAGACTTCACCTCCCCTAAGGGATTTCTGTCTTTAAGCTCAAACCAAGATGGCGGGCGCCATCACGGAGGGTCTGTCCCCCAAGATCCCCTTCTAGGCAAGGAGCCAGTTAGGACACCTCTGGAGCCCAGGAAACCTCTTATAAGCAGAGGCAAGCGCTGTGTAGAGGGAGCAGCAGCTTCCCTCTGCACACAGAGAGCTGACAGCCTCTGCTGCGCTCTCAGTGTGTGTGAACTTCATTATGAAGTAACACACTGGAAAACCTGCTCTAACTCTAAAGTTACTAAAATAATAAAAAACACTAGCTAAGCTAGTAAAACCAACGAAAAAATGCAGTTGCAGCGCAGCTGCTCAGCATAGCACCCACTCCTGTGGGCACCTAAAACAAATTGAAGCATTGTGGGATGCAGAAGGGGAGGAGCCTGCTCCCAAAGACTTTCAGAATAGGTGCCTGGCTCCTGCGGACCCTCCTACATCCCAAGGTTAGCTGTGTCACCGAACTGGACGAAAGAGAAAAAGCATTTTCCAGTAATGTCAAAACACCTACAACACCTGGTGTTCCCATGTGGTCTCCCATCCAAGCATTAACCAAGACCAACACTGCTTAGCTGCCAAGATCAGACGAGATTGGGCCTATCCAGTGTAGTATGGCTATAGGTGGAGAACACTTTCTTTTTTGCCCTCTTATACTTCTACAGTATCTACAAGTAATCTACTGAAAAAGTTTGCAATCTCTAATGTTGGAGAAAAAAATCATGTGTTGGTAATATAAAAAGACTTACAGGACCTGGTATTTGCAGGTGGTCTCAACTGAAACTACAACGACATAACACTGTTTAGCTACCAAAAGCAGATGGAACTGGGCCTAAGCAGTGTGGTAAAGATTTAGATGAGCAATATTGTGTCTATTTGACCTCTTCCACTTCTCTCTACTATTAATCCAAAGCAACAATTTCCAATTTGAATAGCTGGGGAAAAAGACATTTGCCAGTAATGTCAAAATACCTACAACACCTGGTGTTCCCATGTGGTCTCCTATCCAAGTAGTAACCAGGCCCAACACTGCTTAGCTGCCAAGATCAGATGAGATTGGGCCTACCCAGTGTGGTATGGTTGTAGGTGAAGAACAAATCCTTTTTTGCCCTCTTATACTTCTATCTACAGGTAATCCACTGAAAAAGTTTCCAATCTCTATTGTTGGAGAAAAAAAAATCTGTACTCTTTACCTAGAACGGCGCCCACAATGTAAATCGCGGCTATCGGTCCGCAAATCACAAGCATCGTGTTGGTGATATAAAAAGACATGCAGGACCTGGAATTTGCAGGTGGTCTCAACTGAAACTAATAACCAGACACAACACTGTTTAGCTGCCAAAAGCAGATGGAATTGGGCTTAAGCAGTATGGTGAAGATTTAGATGAGCGATATTGTGTCTATATGACCTCTTCCACTTCTCTCTACTAGTAATCCAAAGCAAAAATTTCCACTTTGAATAACTGGGGAAAAAAAGAAAAAGCATTTTATAGTAATGTCAAAACACCTAAAACACCTGGTCCCATGTGGTCTCCCATCCCACTAACCAAGACCAACACTGCTAAGCTGCCAAGAACAGACAAGATTGTGCCTATCCAGTGTAGTATGGCTGTAGGTGAAGAACACATTCTTTTTTGCCCTCTTATACTTCTATCTACAAGTAATCTACTGAAAAACTTTCCAATCTCTAGTGTTGGAGAAAAAAAATCATGCGTTGGTAATATAGGACCTACAGGAGCTGGTATTTGCAGGTGGTCTCAACTAAAACTACTAACCAGAGACAACACTGTTTATCTACAAAAGCAAATGGAATTGGGCCTAAGCAGTGTGGTAAAGATTTATATGAGGGATTTTGGGTGACATTCTATGCTCTGCGATTTCCGTTTTTTGGCGTTATTTAGACCACAAAATGGCGATATCGCATTTTTCATTGAAATTGCCAATTTAATGTGATGCGTTAAGGGACAGAAATCGCATATTATGTGCGTTAAGGTATGCGGACCAAAAGCGCGAGATTAATTCGCACTTTTATCGCATCCAGATGTTTTCCAATACAAAAGTATACAAACCGCTTATTTAATGCTATGCGCATTCGCAATTCGCACTTTTTAGGTGTCTAATTATCGCACTTATTTCAGACCTGGTTCTGTTTGGCGATTTTGCACAGAACTAATTTTGGTCAAGTGCACACATGGTTAATTTCAACACAGGTGCCCTCATTATCACTCACAAACACCCCTACATAAACCCCAACATCAGTAAGGACACCTGTGAGGGTTTAAATCATGTACATTTTGATGACTATTTTCAAGTTGCTTATCTGTGATGTGTCCCATTTGGAGGAGCTACGCAGGAGGGAGGAAGCTGGGCAACAGATCCTGGTAGCCCCCCCACTACTGGGTACCCCACGTATGTATGGTGCTCGCCTGTACCTGGACTACCTGTTGGATCAACAGGTTGTGGGGATGGTTACGCTGAACCCCATTACCCTGTTGAAGTTATATGAGCAGGTGAGAGATGTACCATTTTGTGGGAGACAACTATGCAGTGTCTGCCCAGCACAAATTAATGTGTGCCCTCTGCTATTTGTCCACAGCCTCCACTCAGTGTGAGACCTCATGGGCCTTGGTGGTATCACAGGCCACTTTGTCTAAGCATTTAACTCAACTGTTACTTGCTATAAAGAAGTTGTTGCGGACATACATCAGCAGCCGTTACTTTTCTGCTAAGCACATGTGCCCTGTACTCCAAAATGTACCAGTGTTGTAAGTGTACTCATTAACAAATTATTGACCAATACCATCTGTTTCCACCCACATTTAACCTAACACGCAGTCCCCAACGGATGCACATGGTGGTGCTGACCTATCCCTTGCTGCTATCTAGCTTCTAAGTACTCTTGATACATGTATGAATAAAGTTTGCAGTCAAACATGGCTCACTGGTGTTGTGGAACTACATGTGCCAGCATGCCCAGACACACTACAACCATTACAGTCCAAACCATGAGTGTCAGAGCCTGCTGGAATATGTAGATCCACAACCTTTGCCAGCCAAGGAGTTATACCACACTACTTTAGTGCAATCCCATAGTCATATACCATTACAATATGTTATAATTCACACATGAATTTATATTGAGAAAAAGACACAAACACAATGGTATGCGGTTAGCAATTTTTACTTATGTTTTTTTTTGTAAAGCATTCTGCATTTTGACATGTGGTAAATAACAACTGTGGGGCCATGTAAAAAGATGTTTGCCATTACAGTAACTAAACACACAGATATAGCAGCTACCTTCTCCCAGCATCAGGCAGCCCTACACCACTTCTAGACCCTGCACTAAGCCCACCACGGGTCCTCACACTACGACGGGGTGGGGAAGTGGGGGAGCCACTTATTGGGGTGCTGGATACACTGCTGAGGGTTGATGCAGTGCCACCTCCCACATTGCCTTCCTGCTGCTGTATTTGTGCCTGCATAGCTAGTAAGGCATTGGTCTGCGCTGCACATGTTTGGGTTAGTGCTGTGAGACTTTGCGCCAGGCTTCCAATATGCCTATTCTGCTCCCTTATTGCAGCAGTTAGTTCTGCAAAACGGGTGTCAATACTGTTGGCAATGCGCACCTGAGTGCCTACACCTACCCGTACACTACGTGCAATTTTGCGTAACTGAAGGAAGGTGTCACGCATGTACCCCTGTATATTACCTATTTGGAGGCTTTGGGAGGCCATGAATTCTAACTGTTTGTCCTTGAAAATAACCAAGGAGTTAGCTACTTGGGAAGCAGAAGCTGCTGTATGGGGTGGGTGGGTGGTTGGGGGTGGGTTGGGAGACACCCCACTTGGGGGAAGATCACTCTGTGACGAGGTCTGCATTTCTTCCTCTGCCGCAAAGGTGTCGACCGGATCAAGAATGATGTTCATTTCGTCTAGCACCAGTATTGAAGAATCTGTTGTGTTGCTCCCTAGTTGTATAGCACCTGTGGATACAGATGAAGAGGTAAGTAATGATGCATATATAGGCCACACTGTAGTCTACACTGTTTTACATAGGGCTATAGATGGCTGACGCACATACCTGGGGGTGTTATGAACTTACACATGTACCCCGATACAGCATGCAACATTGACATTAATAATATATGACATGCCTAGCTCACATTACATTCATTTCTGTTGCAATGTAGCAGCAGGAGCTGAATGTAGTGTGAGATATTGTTGATGTGACATGGGTGTGTGTACTGTATGTGTAATGGGGTGTGGTTTGTTCATTTACCTGCTTCCGCAGATTCAGTAGCAACGGGCCTTCTTTTCTTGGATGCGTGAGCACTTCGGGACGGACAATCTGTACAAGGAAAGATGGACAGGCATTATGGACCTTGCTATGGCTAAGCATTTTCAGAAAACATGCATTGAATTAACAATAATGGACAATACCCAATGGATAAGGACTGCATTATATCTTGACCACCTTTTTTTTTGGTTTATAGGCAAATATTTTATTTAAAGCTTAGTAGTAAACTAGTGTACACATGACAACTATTGGTTAATCGGGGGTATGTAGGCATGGCAGCTAAACCACCAGTACACCTCAGGGTTTTTGTACACATACATGTTAGTCTGCTAGAAAGAATGGTACACTGTTAATCAATATGAGTAGTTGTGGAACTACAGGGCCCAGCATTATCAGCAATTTCAAAGTAGGAGCAGCCATTTTCTTGTGCATGACCTTGCTGGGCTATGTAGTTCCACAGCAGCACTTTACAAAGCATAACAATACAAGTGCACATTACAGGTATAATACATTGGCATGTATGTTAAAGTTTGCATGGGGTCACACTTACCAGCTCTCGGTGGCGTTTGTGGCCTATCGGAATCCGCCACATGCATGCCAGGCAGGACCTCAGGGGGGATGATGCGCTTCAGCTTCACCTCATACGCATTGTAGCTGACAGTGGTGGGGCTTCCTCCTCCAGTCCCGGTGGCCTCCTCCATCTCCAGGGCCATTTTATGTTTCAACTGGCGTTTGATATCGTTAAACCGCTTTTTTACATTGCGGACCAGGCGCTTGTGATGACTCACAGCGTTCACCGCCTGGGTGGTGTCCTTCCATATAGCCCTTTTGCGCTGTGCAGTGGTCTTGTGGTTGGTTTTTCCTAGCAAACGCTCAAACACTGGCATGATAGCCCGGACAAGTGCCACATTTTCTTCATAAGAAAATCTCACCATCCGGCCACTTTTGGTGCGACCAGCTACCACCTCCTCCTCCTCATTTTCACCACCAGCCATGTCGCCCTCCTCCCCCATGCCAGTGTCTTCCTCCTCCTCACCAGCATCTTCCTCCACCCCTGACATGTGGCCCTCCTGCAGCTGGTGTGGGGTATGGTCTAGGGCTTGGCTGTAGGATGGGGATGCCAGCGGATCCTCAACCTCCTCCTGCTGGGGCTGGACGGCCAGGGTCTGGGCTGAGGCTGGCCTTGCTGTGGCCATGCTGCCTGCCACACTGCTGCCTCTCACACTTGACTGGCTGCTGCCACTGCTCCCTCTGCCACTGCTCCCTCTGCCACTGCTTCCTCTGCCACTCATCACTCTGCCACTGCTCCCTCTACCACTCCTCACTCTGCCACCAACACCTCTTCCTGAACTCACACTTCCACTGCTCCTCTCCATGCTCCTTACTTCCTATCAAAGAGTGAAATGGCGTCAATGGCCCTTTATATAGGGGGTGTGATGCATAATGGAGGGGACACAGGTGGGCCAATAGGTTGTGGGGTTCTTAGTGATGCGGAGACAGTTTTGTAAATCGCACTCCGGTTGGTCCAAAACTCGCACATGACCGGCGGAAGAAATCACACTTTTTTGTTACTAAAAATCGCATTTTTTTGTTACTAAAAATCGCACTTTTTTGTTACTAAAAATCGCACTTTTTTGTTACTAAAAATCGCACCACTTCGCCGCAAATCGACTATCTTCGCACTTTTCAGCCTCCAATGCGCATCACATTAAATAATCGAATTTTGACTGAAAAAGTGCGATTTTGAAAAAGGCGAATTGCGGCGATGTGGTGCGCGAATAAAACATGCGCATTTAGCGCAAAGCATAGAATGTCACCCATTGTGTCTATTTGACCTCTTCCACTTCTCTCTACTATTAATCCAAAACAAAAATGTCCAATTTGAATAGCTGGGGAAAAAAAGCATTTTCCAGTAATGTTAAAACAACTACAACACCTGGGGCGAAATGTGATAGGGTGCGTTTGTTTTCGTCAGAAAAAATCATACCAAATCGCACCTTTAAAAAATCAAGTTTTTTGCCGTGAATTCGCATATGTAATGAGATGCGAATTTGCAGTAAAAAAGTGCGATATGGTGCGTTTTCGGGCGAATTTTTGTCATGTAAATGTGCACATTTTCAAACATGCGATTTTGTTTAAAAAAAAAAAAAAAAAAAAATGGCGTGGGGTCCCCCCTCCTGAGCATAACCAGCCCCGGGATGAAAGAGCCGGTCCTGGTTTCATAAAATCACAGAAACAAGCAAGTTGGGGTTCTGTGTATTTTATACAACCAGCACCAGCTGACTTTCTCAGCTCCTGATTGGCCACATAGCGGCCATTAGAATCATTCTATGCAGACGCGGAAGATGAAACATCTCTGCGCCTCTGACAGTCCGATATGGGGAGCCGATGGAGATGCCGGTGTGTCACAGAAGGTGACAGAAGTCCAGGACTACGTCGGATCAAGACTTCAGACCTTTCATGGACGACCTGGGTGAGTAGGATTTCCTTCCACAGGTCCCCCATGGATTTCTTCGGACCCCGGACCGGACGACGACGCGGACATCGACATGGAGAAGAATGCCGACATAGATCCGGACCAGGACAAGGCACCGGATCAAGACCCTGGGACCTACCTACGGCCTCAATATAGGTAAGTATCAGTATGTATGGGCTTTGTATGTATTAAAGGTTTATTTTAAATGGATGTCAGTGTGTTTATTTAACTATTTCTTTTACTGTGGAACTACAAGTGCCAGCGGGCCCTTTAATGCCCCGCATGCTGGGACTTGTGGTTCTCCAAGTCCCAGCAAGCAGGGGAGGCTTGCTGGGACTCATAGTTCCACGATATAAGATAATAGTTTTTCATCTATTTTTTTACAACAGTATCAGCTCGATGCCCACCGCCCAGGGGCATCGAGGACAGCCCCGGGCTTCAGCATGGGCAGGTAAGTTCTGGAGGGGGGACCCCTTCTTTGGGGGAATCCCCAGTTCCCCAGGACCCCTGCCCATGCTGACCGGTCAGGGGGTGAATGCTTTGGCCGGGGGGACTTGTATAAAAAGTCTCCCCCCGGCTGTGGCATTACCCTGCTGGCTGGTTGGGCCCGGTGCTGGTTCTTGATATACGGGTGACCCCTACTCATTTTGTCCCCCGTATTTTGGGAACCAGGACCGGCCCTTGAGCCTGGTGCTGGTTTTATAAAATACACAGAACCCCGACTTGCTTGTTTCTGTGATTTTATGAAACCAGGACCGGCTCTTTCCGCCCCAGGGCTTGTTATGCTCTGGAGCGGGGTCCCCACGCATTTTTTTTTCCATTTTTTATTTTTAACCCTTTTTTTTGGACAAAACCATGCAAAGATCTCAAAGATCTGTGCATGGTTCTGTCAAACTCGCCAGCCAGAACCTGGTCTAATTTTTTTGCGATTTTTGGTAACCTTTACCAAAAATCGCACCCTATTACATGTGCGGTTTAGATGCTTTCCAATGGGAAAACATCTGGATGCGAATTGAAGTGTGACTAAAAATCGCCACTTCAATATGTGCGATTTCGCGGCAAGAAGTGCGATTTTTTTTGCAGCGATCCGCACCCTATAAAATATGCGATTTTCGGGAAATGCCCGAAAACTGCATATTTTGCGAAAAAAAAAACGCTAAAAAAAAAACGCCTGCCATTACATTTCGCCCCTGGTGTTCCCATGTGGTCTCCCATCCAACTACTAACCAGGCCCATCACTGCTTAGCCGCCAAGACCAGGTGGAACAGGGCCTATCTAGTGTGGTAATGGCTAAAAGTAAAGTACAGTTCCTTTTTTGCCCTCTTATACTTCTATCTACAAGTAATCTATTAAACAATTTCCAAACTGTGTGTTTGGAGAAAAAAATCATGTGTTCGTAATATAAAAAGACTTACAGGACCTGGAATTTGCAGGTGGTCTCAACTAAAACAACTAACCAGACACAACACTGTTTAGCTTCCAAAAGCAGATGGAATTGGGCCTAAGCAGTGTGGTAAAGATTTAGATGAGCAATATTGTGTCTATGTGACCTCTTCCACTTCTCTCTACTAGTAATCCAAAGCAAAAATTTCCAATTTGAATAGCTGGGGGAAAAGATTATTTGCGAGTAATGTCAAAATACATAAAACACAGGGTGTTCCCATGTGGTCTCCCATCCAAGAACTAACCAGGCCCAACACTGCCTAGCTGCCATGATCAGATGAGAATGGGCCTATCCAGAGTGGTATGGCTGTAGGTGATGAACAAGTCATTTTTTTGCCCTCTTATACCTGTATCTACAAGTAATCTACTAAAAAAGTTTCTAAACTGTGTTGTTGGAGAAAGAAAAATCATGTGTTGACAATATAAAAAGACCTACAGGATCGGGTATTAGCAGGTGGTCTCAACTAAAACTACTAACCAGACACAACACTGTTTAGCTACCAAAAGAAGATGGAATTGGGCCTAAGCAGTGTGGTAAAGATTTAGATGAGCGATATTGTTTCTATTTGACCTCCTCCACTTCTCTCTACTAGTGATCCAAAGCAAAAATTTCCACTTTGAATAGCTGGGGGAAAAAACATTTGCCAGTAATGTCAAAATACCTACAACACCTGGTGTTCCCATGTGGTCTCTGATCCAAGTAGTAACCAGGCCCAACACTGCTTAGCTGCCAAGATCAGATGAGATTGGACCTACCCAGTGTGGTATGGTTGTAGGTGAAGAACAAATCCTTTTTTGCCCTCTTATACATCTATCTACAAGTAATCTAATGAAAAAGTTTTCAATCTCTATTGTTGGAGAAAAAAAATCATGTGTTGGTAATATAAAAAGTCTTACAGGACCTGGTATTTGCAGGTGGTCTCAACTAAAACTACTAACCAGACACAACACTGTTTAGCTACCAAAAGCAGATGGAATTGGGCCTAAGCAGTGTGGTAAAGATTTATATGAGGGATATTGTTTCTATTTGACCTCTTCCACTTCTCTCTACTAGTAATCCAAAATAAAAATGTCCAATTTGAATAGCTGGGGAAAAAAGCATTTGCCAGTAATGTTAAAACATCTACAACACCTGGTGTTCCCATGTGGTCTCCCATCCAAGTACTAACCAGGCCCATCACTGCTTAGCTGCCAATATCAGGCGAGACAGGGCCTATCTAGTGTGGTATGGCTATAAGTAAAGAGCAGATCCTTTTTTGCTCTCTTATACTTCTATCTACAAGTAATCTATTAAACAATTTCCAAACTGTGTTATTGGAGAAAAAAAATCATGTGTTGGTAATATAAAAAGACTTACAGGACCTGGAATTTGCAGGTGGTCTGTACTAAAACTACTAACCAGACACAACACTGTTTAGCTACAAAAAGCAGATGGAATTGGGCCTAAGCCGTGTGGTATAGATTTAGATGAGCATATTGTGTCTATGTGACCTCTTCCACTTCTCTCTACTAGTAATTCAAAGCAAAAATGTCCAATTTGAATAACTGGGGAAAAGGATTATTTGCCAGTAATGTCAAAATACTTACTACACCTGGGGCTTCCATGTGGTTTCCCATTCAAGAGCTAATCAGGCCCAACACTGTTTAGCTACCAAAAGCAGGTGGAATTGGGCCTAAGCAGTGTGGTAAAGATTTAGATGAGCAATATTGTGTCTATGTGACCTCTTCCACTTCTCTCTACTAGTAATCCAAAGCAAAAATTTCCAATTTGAATAGCTGGGGAAAAAAACATTTGCCAGTAATGTCAAAATACCTACAACACCTGGTGTTCCCATGTGGTCTCCGATCCAAGTAGTAACCAGGCCCAACACTGCTTAGCTGCCCGATCAGATGAGAATGGGCCTATCCAGAGTGGTATGGCCAAGGTGAAGAACAATTCATTTTTTGCCCTCTTATACCTGTATCTACAAGTAATCTACTAAAAAAGTTTCTAAACTGTGTTGTTGGAGAAAGAAAAATCATGTGTTGATAATATAAAAAGACCTACAGGATCGGGTATTAGCAGGTGGTCTCAACTAAAACTACTAACCAGACACAACACTGTTTAGCTACCAAAAGCAGATGGAATTGGGCCTAAGCAGTGTGGTAAAGATTTAGTTGAGCAATATTGTGTCTATTTGACCTCTTCCACTTCTCTCTACTAGTAATTCAAAGCAAAAATTTCCAATTTGAATAGCTGGGGAAAAAAATTATTTGCCAGTAATGTCAAAATACTTACTACACCTGGTGTTCCCATGTGGTCTCCGATCCAAGTAGTAACCAGGCCCAACACTGCTTAGCTGCCAAGATCAAATGAGGTTGGGCCTACCCAGTGTGGTATGGTTGTAGGTGAAGAACAAATCCTTTTTTGCCCTCTAATACTTCTATCTACAAGTAATCTACTGAAAAAAATTTCAATCTCTATTGTTGGAGAAAACAAAATCATGTGTTGGTAAATATAAAAAGACTTACAGGTATTTGCAGGTGGTCTCAACTAAAACTACTAACCAGACACAACACTGTTTAGCTACCAAAAGCAGATGGAATTGGGCCCTAGCAGTGTGGTAAAGATTTAGATGAGCGATATTGTGTCTATTTGACCTCTTTTTCTTCTCTCTACTAGTAATCCAAAGCAAAAATTTCCACTTTGAATAACTGAGGAAAAAAAGAAAAGGCATTTTCCAGTAATGGCAAAACACCTACAACAATTGGTGTTTCCATGTGGTCTCCCATCCATGCACTAACCAGGACCAACACTGCTTAGCCACCAAGACCAGACGAGATTGGGCCTATCCAGTGTAGTATTGCTGTAGGTGAAGAGCACATTCTTTTTTGCCCTCTTATACTTCTATCTACAAGTAATCTACTGAAAAAGTTTCCAAACTCTAGTGTTGGAGAAAAAAAAATCTGTACTCTTTACCTAGAACGGCGCCCACAATGTAAATCGCGGCTATCGGTCCGCAAATCACAAGCATCGCAGGCATCGCATGTGTTTGTTCGGTCCGAGATGCATGCGATGCCTGCGATTACACTATTTTTTTCATCGTGGCCATCGGAAATCGCGTTCATTGAGTCCGAGTGATGCATGCGATGCCTGCGATTATACTGGTTTTTCATCCTGTCCATAGGAAATCGCGGTCATTGAGTCGGAGTGCGTCATTTTATGCACCCAATGCATGCGATTTGTGCGATCTGTGCATTTTCCCGCTCACAGGCACACCTGTAATAGGTGGAATGACCCTTATTCTGCATAGTAACATCTGTAATTGGTCTATTAACTATTATTCTGCATAGTAACTCATGTTTACATGACAGTTAACATTACATTACATAGTACATCCCCCTGTCTGAGACCGACCCCCTGTGACAGCTTCTCAGATTTTTCTTTTGTGGGTAGTTTTGTTGGAGAGTAGAGCTGTGATTTGAGAGATAGTATTTTTTTTGCTGATTGCTGTTTATTGGAGACTTACTGAGTTGCTGATTCTTCAGTTATTCCTGATATCCTCTTTCCTGAGCCTGATTCCTGACCTCATTCCTTATTCCTGTGCCCTGTATTCCTGGTTCCTGTGTCTCCTGAGTCCTGTGTCCCCACAAGTGATGGCATCTGCAGTTAATGTGTTCTCCTTGCCCCAGACGGAGGTGCAGGCTATTGAATTTCTGCAGCAGTATCACCTGTTGCCAAAGGAGGCAACTTGTGGCAACGGACATCCAATGAGGCTGAGCCACAAGGAGGGGATGTGGCGCTGCCACGTCAGAGTCTGCCGCCAGAAAATCAGTCAGCGGGCAGGACTGTTTATCCCTGGATGCCGGTTACCGTTCGTCACTATAGTGCGCTTCATATTTACCTGGGCAGAGGAGATGACGACAGGCGATTATTGTCAGCGAAATCTTGGGATGTCCACAAAAACAACTGGGCTGTATAATAAATACATGCAGGAGGCGTGTCTTATGGACTTAATGGCACAGCCCCAGCGGCGCATCGGTGGCCCCGACAAGATAGTAGAAGTGGATGAGACTCTGTTTGTGAGAAGGCAGGCAAATGTCGGCCGCATGCTACCCCAACAGTGGGTGTTTGGGGGCATCTGCCGGGAAACTGAGGAGTGCTTTGCCACAAAAGTGGCCACCCGGGATGCCCCCACTTTACTGGCCGCCATCATTCATCATGTGGAGCCTGGCTCAACCATTTACACAGATTGTTGGAGGGCCTATAATACTGAGCAGCTCCAGGCGGCAGGATTCCATCACGCCAAGGTCAACCACAGGTACAATTTTGTGGACCCCACAACAGAGGTCCACACACAAAACATAGAACGCATGTGGGGGGCCGCAAAATGGCGCAATAAACGCCACCGGGGGACTGCCAGGCACTTCCAAGAATTCATGTGGAGGAAAAGCCTGGGGATGGATAATACATTTCAAAGGATACTGCATGCATTGACTTTGTTGGAAAGACACTTAGGGTGACATTCTATGCTCTGCGATTTCCGTTTTTTGGCGTTATTTAGACCACAAAATGGCGATATCGCATTTTTCAGTGAAATCGCCAATTTAACGTGATGCGTTAAGGGACAGAAATCGCATATTATTTGCGTAAAGGTATGCGGACCAAAAGCGCGAGATTAATTCGCACTTTTATCGCATCCAGATGTTTTCCAATACAAAAGTATACAAACCGCTTATTTAATGCTATGCGCATTCGCAATTCGCACTTTTTAGGTGTCTATTTATCGCACTTATTTCAGACCTGGTTCTGTTTGGCGAATTTGCACAGAACTCATTTTGGTCAAGTGCACACATGGTTAATTTCAACACAGGTGCCCTCATTATCACTCACAAACACCCCTACATTAAACCCAACATCAGTAAGGACACCTGTGAGGGTTTAAATCATGTAGATTTTGATGACTATTTTCAAGTTGCTTATCTGTGATGTGTCCCATTTGGAGGAGCAACGCAGGAGGGAGGAAGCTGCCCAAAAGATCCTGGTAGCCCCCCCACTACTGGGTACCCCACCTATGTATTGTGCTCGCCTGTACCTGGACTACCTGTCGGATCAACAGGTTGTGGGGATGGTTACGCTGAACCCCATTACCCTGTAGGAGTTATATGAGCAGGTGAGAGATGAATTGTACCATTTTGTGGGTGCCAACTATGCAGTGTCTGCCCAGCACAAATTAATGTGTGCCCTCTACTATTTGTCCACAGCCTCCACTCAGTCTGTGACCTCATGGGCCTTGGTGGTATCACAGGCCACTTTGTCTAAGCATTTTACTCAACTGTTACTTGCTATAAAGAAGTTGTTGCGGACATACTTCAGCAGCCGTTACTTTTATGCTAAGCACATGTGCCCTGTACTCCAAAATGTACCAGTGTTGTAAGTGTACTCATTAACAAATTATTGACCAATACCATCGGTTTCCACCCACATTTAACCTAACACCAGTCCACAACGGATGCACATGGTGGTGCTGACCTATCCCTTGCTGCTATCTACCCTCTAAGTACTCTTGACACATGTATGGATGAAGTTTGCAGTCAAACATGGCTCAATGGTGTTGTGGAACTACATGTGCCAGCATGCCCAGACACACTACAACCATTACAGTCCAAACCATGAGTGTCAGAGCCTGCTGGAATATGTAGATCCACAACCTTTGCCAGCCAAGGAGTTATACCACACTACTTTAGTGCAATCCCATAGTCATATACCATGACAATATGTTATAATTCACACATTAATTTATATTGAGAAAAAGACACAAACACAATGGTATGCGGTTAGCAATTTTTACTTTTGTTATTTTTTTGTGAAACATTCTGCAATTTGACATGTGGTAAATACCAACTGTGGGGCCATGTACAAAGATCTTTGGCATTTCAATACCTAAACACACTGATATAGCAGCTACCTTCTCCCAGCATCAGGCTGCCCTACACCACTTCTAGACCCGGCACTAAGCCCACCACGGGTCCTCACACTACGACGGGGTGGGGAAGTGGGGGAGCCACTTATTGGGGTGCTGGATACACTGCTGAGGGTTGATGCAGTGCCACCTCCCACATTGCCTTCCTGCTGCTGTATTTGGGCCTGCATTGCTAGTAGGGCATTGGTCTGCGCTGTGCATGTTTGGGTTAGTGCTGTGAGACTTTGCGCCAGGCTTCCAATATGCCTATTCTGCTCCCTTATTGCAGCAGTTAGTTCTGCAAAACGGGTGTCAATACTGGTGGCAATGCGCACTTGAGTGCCTACACCTACCCGTACACTACGTGCAATTTTGCGTAACTGAAGGAAGGTGTCACGCATGTACCCCTGTATATTACCAATTTGGAGGCTTTGGGAGGCCATGAATTCTAGCTGTTTGTCCTTGAAATTAACCAAGGAGTTAGCTACTTGGGAAGCAGTAGCTGGTGTATGGGGTGGGTGGTTGGGGGTGGGTTGGGAGACACCCCACTTGGGGGAAGATCACTCTGTGACGAGGTCTGCATTTCTTCCTCTGCCGCAAAGGTGTCGACCGGATCAAGAAGAATCTGTTGTGTTGCTCCCTAGTTGTATAGCACCTGTGGATACAGATGAAGAGGTAAGTATTGATGCACATATAGGCCACACTGTCGTCTACACTGTTTTACATAGGGCTATAGATGGCTGACGCCCATACCTAGGGGTGTTATGCACTTACACATGTACCCCGGTACAGCATGCAACATTGTCATTAATAATATGTCACATGCCTAGCTCAGATTACATTCATTTCCGTTGCAATGTAGCAGCAGGAGCTGATTGTAGTGTGAGATATTGTTGATGTGACATGGGTGTGTGTACTGTATGTGTAATGGGGTGTGGTTTGTTCATTTACCTGCTTCCGCAGATTCAGCAGCAACGGGCCTTCTTCTCTTGGATGCCGCAGCACTTCGGGACGGACAATCTGTACAAGGAAAGATGGGCAGGCATTATGGACCTTGCAATGGATAAGCATTTTCTGAAAACATGCATTGAATTCACAATAATGGACAATACCCAATGGAAAAGGACTGCATTATATCTTGACCACCTATTTTTGGGTTTATAGTCAAATATTTTATTTAAAGCTTAGTAGTAAACTAGTGTACACATGACAACTATTGGTTAATCGGTGGTATGTAGGCATGGCAGCTAAACCACCAGTACACCACAGGGTTTTTGTACACATACATGTTAGTCTGCAAGAAAGAATGGTACACTGTTAATCAATATGAGTAGTTGTGGAACTACAAGGCCCAGCATTATCAGCAATTTCAAAGTAGGAGCAGCCATTTTCTTGTGCATGACCTTGCTGGGCTATGTAGTTCCACAGCAGCACTTTACAAAGCATAACAATACAAGTGCACATTACAGGTATAATACATTGGCATGTATGTTAAAGTTTGCATGGGGTCACACTTACCTGCTCGCGGTGGCGTTTGTGGCCTGTTGGAATCCGCCACATGCATGCCAGGCAGGACCTCAGGTGGGATGATGCGCTTCAGCTTCACCTCATATGCATTGTAGCTGACAGTGGTGGGGCTTCCTCCTCCAGTCCTGGTGGCCTCCTCCATCTCCAGGGCCATTTTATGTTTTAACTGCCATTTTATATCGTTAAAGCGCTTTTTAACATTGCGGACCAGGCGCTTGTGATGACTGACAGCGTTCACCGCCTGGGTGATGTCCTTCCATATAGCCCGCTTGCGCTGGGCAGTGGTCTTGTAATTGCTTTTTCCAAGCAGACGCTCGAACACTGGCATGATAGTCCGGACAAGTGCCACATTTTCTTCATAAGAAAATCTCACCATCCGGCCACTTTTGGTGCGACCAGCTACCACCTCCTCCTCCTCATTTTCACCACCAGCCATGTCGCCCTCCTCCTCCATGCCAGTGTCTTCCTCCTCCGCACCAGCATCTTCCTCCACCTCTGACATGTGGCCCTCCTGCAGCTGGTGTGGGGTATGGTCTAGGGCTTGGCTGTAGGATGGGGATGCCAGCGGATCCTCCACCTCCTCCTGCTGGGGCTGGACGGCCAGGGTCTGGGCTGAGGCTGGCCTTGCTGTGGCCATGCTGCCTGCCACACTGCTGCCTCTCCCACTTTACTGGCTGCTGCCACTGCTACCTCTGCCACTGCTCCCTCTGCCACTGCTTCCTCTGCCACTGCTCCCTCTGCCACTGCTCCCTCTGCCACTCCTCACTCTGCCACCAACACCTCTTCCTGAACTCACACTTCCACTGCTCCTCTCCATGCTCCTTACTTCCTATCAAAGAGTGAAATGGCGCCAATGCCCCTTTATATAGGGGGTGTGATGCATAATGGAGGGGACACAGGTGGGTCAATAGGTTGGGGGGTTCTTAGTCATGCAGAGACAGTTTTGTAAATCGCACTCCGGTTGGTCCAAAACTCGCACATGACCGGCGGAAGAAATCGCACTTTTTTGTTACTTAACATCGCACTTTTTTGTTACTAAAAATCACACCTCTTCGCCGCAAATTGCCCCTCTTCGCACTTTTCAGCCTCAAATGCGCATCACATTAAATAATTGAATTTTGACTGAAAAGTGTGATTTTGAAAAAGGCGATTTGCGGCGATGTGGTGCGCGAATAAAACATGCGCATTTAGCGCAAAGCATAGAATGTCACCCTTAGAATTTTCTGGACTTTCATTACACTTCATTTTAAAAAATTTTGTTGCATTTCATGCTTAATTTGTCAGTAAATTAATTGATATATTTGAACAAATGTTGTCTTTACTGTGTCAGTTGAGTGATATTGCATGTATGAATGAATTTGCATACCCACCTGTTAGGCCCATTTCTTGCATACCCACCTGAATTAGGCCCAATTATTACTCCAAACAAACACCATTCACTGTTATCACAATAAATGTTTAACATTCATTGTATATGAGCCATACAGGTATTGTGTCCCTATAAATGTATATAATTTAATGTGCTGTCACCTCTCACACTGCTTATGTGTGACAGAGGATCAATATAATGCGTGCGATGCCTGCGATCATTGCGATTTCACGCACTTATGTCACTCAAACTGTAAAAGTGCATGAAGGGAAAACAGGAAGTGTCCCAGCTGCCATTTTAATACAATTATCTGCGCAGAAGACATCAGGCTCCCTGCCCCTGTTTAAAAGTAAGTTCATTGTACAACTTGCACATAGCTGGGGTTTGCATCAACAGTGGAGGGGTGGTGGTGGGGGGAAGAGGGGTATAGGAGGGGGGCCCAGGGGCAGGGGGTGGGGGGGGTGGGCCAGAGGAGTAGGGGAGATGGGCAGGGGTAGGGTGGGGGAATCAATGTTACTATGTATAAATTCAGTATATAACGCTGGTTGCTATGTGCAATAGCACATAGCAACATATGTCACCATATTATCAGTGAGTGACATATGTTGCTATATGGTATTGCACATAGCAACCACTGTTACTAAGTGAAAATTGGGTGTATAACACTGGTTGCTATGTCAAATAGGGCATAGCAACCAGCATTATACACTGTAAATTAACATTGAAACGGTGGCTGCTATGTGTAAAAATACATAGCAACATATGTCACAAACATATTATCAGTTGGTGACATATGTTGCTATGCGTTTTTACACATATAAACCACTGTTTCAATGTTATATTACAGTGAAAATGTTAAATTCCCTTCCAATCAACCAGATCAATCCAATGGACCATAAATTTACATAGGGTACAATGTCAAATGACCCCCAGACCCCAAATAACCACCCTGATGTGTGAAATGCCCCCCTCCCTTGTCAACGCCACCCCACTATCAACGCCAACCCGAAGCGTGGCGAGCGCAGCGAGCCCGCGAGGGGCGGCGGTACGCGTCCTCCGACCTTTTCATACCCCCACTATCCACGT
Source organism: Crinia signifera (assembly GCF_055691185.1). NCBI lineage: Eukaryota > Metazoa > Chordata > Amphibia > Anura > Myobatrachidae > Crinia > Crinia signifera. The sequence goes on along the minus strand of NW_028142016.1, from coordinate 312,863 downwards.
AGGCATGGAGTTGAGAATAGAAAGTGGGGACGCGAGGGGACGCGGATACCTGTGAAACCCGACAGGGGACACGGATACCTGTGATATCCGCGTCCATTCGCCACGCTTCGGGCTCGGTGGCTCGCCACACTTTCTATTCTCAACTCCACGCCGACGTGGATAGTGGGGGTATGAAAAGCTCACCACGCTTCGGGTTGCCGTTGATAGTGGGGGTGGATTAATATGTAATTAAATTTGATTAATGCTGTACTTGATTTTTAAAATGAATAGTAGCATGTAATTTTTGGGTTTTTCTTTCTATTGTAGTTGCTGTTAAAACGTCTTTTGGAAAGCTAAGTTCCATTTAGCCTGCTGTGCTGTTTAATTACAAGGTAAATCCTACTTAAATTATATTGCATGTTAATCGTTACCTGTGCATAGCCTTGTCATAGGAGTATAGCCGGTACTTGTGTAGTATCACGGTTCCCATCGCATGCCATATGTAGTGGCATGCGATGTCATGCGCTGCGAACTTACCGGTTTTTATGCATTTGTAAGAAAAAATCGCATGCCATGCGATGTGCTGCGATGCAATGGCATGCGATTTTGATCACTAAAACATCCAAATGAGCCACCGAGCCTGAAGCATGGCGAGCACAGCGAGCCCCGCGAGGGGACGCGGATACCTTCACAGGTATCCGTGTCCCCTGGCGGGCTTCACAGGTATCCGCGTGCGCTCGCCACACTTTCTATTCTCAACTCCTCACCGAGGTGGATAGTGGGGGTATGAAAAGGTCGGAGGACGCGTATCGCCGCCGCTTGCCATGCTTCGGGTTGCCGTTGATAGTGGGGGTGGTACAGTGTGAAAAATGACATTTGGGGTGCATTTAACATGATTTTAACACGTCAATGATTTCTGTGAAAAATGGCATTGCATCGCATCAGATCGCATGCAATGTGATGCGATTTCTGTACAATGCCCATCGTGGGAGTCGTGAAAATACACAAGTACCGTATAGCCTTCAATTATTCATAGATGGTTTTGTTTGTTTTATTTTTTTCAGAAATGCCAAAACAAATGGACCAGCACTTCTGGGGGAAGGTCATTGATATGTACAGGGAAAATAGATGCCTCTGGGAGAAAAAAGACAACGACTACTACAACAAGGCGAAGAGGAGTGAGGCGTACCGTCGAATGGTGATTTACTGTAGAACACGGGAAAGTGAGGCAAACATTGCCTGGGTTCAGAAGATCACCAATATGCGGACAGTCATGGTGAAGGAGTACAATCGAGTACTGGAGTCACAAAGTTCAGGAGCCGATACTGCTGATCTTTCATCTTGGAGCAGAGATCAAGGAGTGGAACAGGGGGAACTGATACGGAGGATGGCTCTTTGTCCAGTGCAATGGAGAGTGCGGACGTAGTACAGTAGGAGCAAGTTTCATCTTTGCTCTTTTGGCCATGGCTAGCCATGGCTATTCTATTGTTCTCAGCTGCAATACGTATTGTATTGAATAGAATAGCCATGGCTAGCCATGACCAAAGATGAAACTTGCTCCTACTGTAAGTATTTGGTGTGACATGTCTTGCATGTAACTGACTGTAAAATGTCATGTTATTACCATTTGCCCCTTTTTTTTCTTTCTAGGAAGTTCCCCCTGAGACGGAGCAGGAGTCTGTGTCAGTCACTCCCACGACGGAGAGCACTGCACCAGCTCTCCCGAGGAGGCAGCCGACCAGCACTGCTCAAAATGTCCAAGGTCATTGCTGCAGGTATGCGGCGGAAGCATTGTCAAATCCCCCTGACGTATTCCAAACTTTTGCCAACAACCTTGCCACGTAGATGTGGACCATGGATCCAGACCAGTTTGTGCATGTGAAGCGGTTGGTATATTGCACTATGATGGGCGCAACAGAGAAAAGTCTCTCTGCTGAGTGCACCATAGAGCCATCTGCCACGAGCGTAAGGCAAGTGCCCCCAACGCCCAACTACCCCCATCACTACCCTACATACAGTGTGCCGGGTTATACGCCGCCTCCCCCTTCTATGTATGCGCCGAGGCCCCCTATGCCACCAGCCACAGACCCTTCGTCTTTGCCTGGGACTATTTCCAGTGCTCTGTTGAGTACACAAAGTCCCCACCCAGGTGAAGAGCGCGATTATGAATAAATTATAATTCGGCTTGATTCGGACTAATTTTTTTTACATGCAACAATGTCCTTGTTCCACTCTTTGATTTGTTTGCTCCATGATGAACTTTATTGCTCATATACCATAATTTCGGTTAGTGAAGTTGCAGTACGGTACTCCTGAACTTTGTGATGTCTGTACTCGTTATGCTCCTTCACAATTGACTGTTCTGCATATTGGCATTTTCTTCTGTACCCAGTGCATGTTTGCATCATTGTTCCCAGTGTTGTACAGTAATCATAATTTGTTGTACGCCTCATTCCGATTTGCCTTGTTGTGATAACATTTCTCCCATGAGGCATCTATTCTCCTTCTTTATCTCAATGATCTTCCCCCAGAAAAGGTTGACCATACCAGGTCCAAAAATTTAAAATAAAAACAGTTTTGAATTTTATCAAATGTGTTGTCTCATTTAATTAAATTGACAGTGTCCAAAATGTAATTTATGTTATGATGCCCACTGTGGTGCAAGGAGCAACTGTTGGTGGAAGTAGACAGGTGGTCAGGCGTGAGCCCATAGCCGGGACCGCCGGTTAGGATGGCCACAGCGGATGCTACACTAACTCTGTTGAGTCCCTGAGGCAGATGGTAAACCCCTGCAGAGCTAGGCTTCACCTGCGGCCGCCGCGTCCGAAGGAGCGAGTTAGGCCCGCTCCGACCCCGATGCAGCCAGGTCTTAGGAATAGACAAGGGGTAGACGATCGCCAAAGGGTACCCAAGAGGACCACTAACTACCGGGCCTAGCTGAGAGAAGACCCCTAACTGCTGGCACCTGGCCAAACCGGGAAGCGACCAAGTCGCAGACACAAGAGGACCAAAAGAGGAGCCCCCAGCAGGCTACGCCACAGGAACGGCGACTCCTCAAAACAAGGATGGCCATAGAGGACACTCCCTGCTAGAAAGATACGAATAAAGACAAAAAAAGAGAAAGAACAAGAAGGATACAATTAGTGGATGATAAAGAATGAACCCACGGAAGTGGGCCAGGCGCAGGCTGAAGCAGGTCTTCTGGCTGACGCAGGATCCTGAACAGGACACCCCAAGGAAGGCTGGGAGAACCAGACACAGCAGGGGCAAGGAGCTGGACAAGGTACAGAGGGCTGGGAAGCCACGGGGACCGGAAGAGAACGCTTGTCTGCTAGCTGGGCAGAAAGCTATAACCGGCGTCTGTTCCCAGCAGACGCCGGCTATTTATTTAAATTTCGCTTTCGGCTGCCGGGCAGAAGCTCGGGAACGTTGCCTAGTAACTCCCCGACACTCTGCTTCAGAGTGAGGTTTGAGACGCTGCTCGGCAGCGTCCCCAGCCACGTCACTCACTTCCGCCGTCCGTCTGGGTGCATTGCAGCCCGGACGGCGGCGTGTAACAATTTATTGTATTGTAAATTTGAGTGTATAACACTGTTTGCTATGTGCAATAGCGCATAGCAACATATGTCACCAACTTATATGTCACCAACTTAAGACTCTCTTGGTGACATATGTTGCAAAGCACTGCAGCACATACCAACCACTGTTACTATGTGGAAATTGAGTGTATAATGCTGGTTGTTATGTGCAATAGCGCATAGCAACATATGTCCCAAACCCAATGGACCAGATTGACGCCACCACACTATCAACGGTGTATGGGGGGTGAGTGGTGCGCTATCAACAGCTGCTGGCACTGGGTTGTCAGACCCAAAAACAGTAAGGTAAAAAAGAAGATATGTGCCAGCGCTGGCTGAATAATTATAAAGACCAGACGGTATCTCAAAATTAATACAAATTTAATTATACATATAAAAACATGAAATAACAAAAATTATAATAAAAACAATGTATAATTGTTTAAAAAAGAGAGCACAAGATGCTTGACTGATATATGCGGAGCTCCACTAATGTGGAATGAAAATGATTGAGAGTTAATATTACCATCTGTGGTTGGCTGGTGTGGATGACAGCAGCAATAAGTGATGTTGCAGTCCCAGTGGATAAAGTTCCCTATGAAGGGATGGGGGTATTTCTCCCTATTTGGCGTCTTCTCCTTTTAATGTGGATTTTTTAGGAACTTGGCTGAAGTCCCATGCAGGTTTTTGTAATCCAATAGAAGAAAGTGGAGATGATGGACGTCTGTGGGAGAAGGGGCATCACTTGGGCAGATGGATGTGAAGATATATAGCAGCTCAACGCGTTTCCCCGGATGTTTGCTGTCCGGCTTCCTCAGGAGCAAGTGTGTGGAGTGAGGTCTGGGCTCAGTTTAAATAGCAGTGAGCTAATTGCTCATTAATTGCATCTGTGCATCAGTGCTCATGTGAAATTGCATAGTATTACAAATATACGTTAAAATAAAAATCAAATGAAAATCAATTGAGTACCGTCTGGATAAAAACAATAATCTAATGTTATAGGAGGCAGTATAACAAAAGATATAGAGCTCTAAATGATATTTATGCAATCATACGGAATGATTCAACCTTTGACCTATCAGGTCACATGGTACATAGCACAATAATTAGAAAACAAGATGTAAATACATCATTATAATGTAGTGCTTGTTTGTGGGGAGCGCCCGTTCAGGTACCTGTGCTGGCTAGGGTGCGCCCGAGGCCCCCGCCCGCCGCCGATTGCCGGTATCAGCGAAACGGGAGGAAAAAGCCCACGGACGCAACCCCGCCAGCGTCTGTCACGTTGCTAGGTGACGGCGCGAACATGACACGACTGCAGTGACGTGCCATGCCGCGCCGCCCAACAGCAAAGCCTGCGTCCGTACGTCGTCCACCAGGACAGGATGGCGTAAGCCCAATGACGTGGGGTCTACGTACGTGCGGTCCACCAGTCCCTAGGCAACGCACTGAGACGCAAGCTGTGGCGCTGTCAGCGCCACCCGGACAGATCAATCCACCACGAGGGATTGCAGGCACATGGACAAAGTAGCTCCCAAGGTTAAGGAGACAGAGGAGGAAGTAAAACAATACAACGGCAAGTAAATGCTAAATATGGAGAGCAAATTAGATAAAAATAAAAAGCAATCAATAATTCATAATAAACCATAAGTGTCTATAAACTTTATTATGGACATTTTTTTATGTATTAATACAAAAATTGAGATATATATTAACTAATAATAATAAAATGTGTATTCTCTATATTGTATAGTTTATAGACACTTATGGTTTATTATGAATTATTGATTGCTTTTTATTTTTATCTAA